>NW_023046181.1:0-68599 GCF_011762505.2 Arvicanthis niloticus
AATTTTTATTCAATGTTTCATATTCTCCAAAAAATGGGTAATTAGCCAGCCTTTTAGGCCAGCAGCATGAGGTTGAATACATCATCAATTTTTATAGGAAACATGAGTTTTCAAGTAAACAGGAAGTTTCCATTATAAAACAGAGCTTTTAATTCATATAGAAGCTTATTTTATTAATAATAGTGGTGGAATTCCAGCTACCTACTGCAGCTGTGGCTCGGTCCCTACTGTATGGAGTTTCTTAAACAAAAAGGAAAAAAAATTAAGGAAGATTTTTTTTCCCCAGTAAATGAAATTCCTTTTAATCTTCCAGAGGGGCGGGTGGAGGCAGCAGGTGGCAAATTCATTTTTATCTAGCAACATTTGAACCATGTGACATATTTTATTTCCACAGTTGATGTAGCCCAATAAATAGCAAATTGGGAAGAAACATCACTCTGTGTGAAGTTAGTGGGGCATTGTGGGGTATTTGGGATGGATGTGTATGTGTGTGTGTGTGTGTGTGTGTGTGTGTGTACCCATGCATGTGTCTGGGGTCTAGCTAGAAGATTATAAAGGCTTTTCTTGAAAAGGTAATTTAAGAAGGATATCACTGTTCCCAGTTCTATGAGGGGACCTTTTATTTGAAGTCTTTGGTTTGAATCTATACTGTCAACAACTGTAAGGGATAGAGAGATGACCTTCATTGAATGAGATGTGATTTGGTGCTGAGTCCTCAGTGAAAGATATTTTCAGAATTAACCCCCAAGATTGACAGCCAATGAAAAAGGACCTCTATGCCACAGTCACCAGAGCCACCTGGGAGACATTGGTGTGGCCTGTGAAGGTGACAGGAATTGAAGGAGTCATCAGTTCCCATCATCAAGCAGTTTCTTCTGAGTTTCCAACAAAGTTTTGACTAATTTTAGATTAAGTACATCACGAACAAGCAAACCTTTCAAGGGTATCACTGTAGACATGACCAGACATCTCAACATGGAGAAAAGTGTCTGGCCAACTGCTGAATTGTTTTTAGTAAAAATCTGGCAGATTGTTTTCCCTCAAGCCCCGGATCTCTCAATGGCATTAGTCAGTATGATGTTTGGAGGCAGAGAAGTGCGTTATATCTGTCTGGTTTGAAAAACATTTCAGAATATTTTCTTCCTAATATGACATTTAGCCCCAGTGTTAACTGGGAAAAAAATCTCTGGAGAAAATATCATGGTATATATTGTTTAATTTATCTCATTTTTTTCTAATTACTTGACAAAATAATATTTTTATATATACTGAGCACAGTATATATAAAAATACTTGAATACTCCCTTCTTAGTTCAGCTTTTAGACTGCATAGACCTGACTTCATTTATTAGCTCCTTGTTACTTCCTAAGTGAAGATGCTTCTCAATCACTTCTCTCAGGTTCCTTGTGTGTTTTCTCTGTCTTCTGATTCTGAGCCTAGGTTTGGAAACATTTGTAACTCTCAGGAAGCTCGTTGGCGCATCCTTTCTTAGACTGCATCTCACCTTTACCACACAACCATTAATTCCTCTGTACCTGGCCCCTGACGTTTAGGGCAAGTAGATTTTGCTTAAAAGATGAATATGGCATTGGAAAGAATAGCAAGAATGGAAGTAACCACAGAGCGAACAAGACTGTATAAAATGTGTATATATAGGTGTGGTGGTATAAAATGATGGTATAATATAATTATATATTATATAACTATATAGCATATATATAAAATATTGAATGCATTCAATATATATGCATTCAATACTTCATATATATTGAAAAATAGCACAGAAGTTCCTAAAACGGCTTTTAAAATAGAATTACTATGCAACCTAGCAATCCTGCTTTTGGATGAGTATTCAAGAAAAGTTAAGGCAGGTTCTCAAACTAATTTGCATAGCCAAATTCACATGAGCAGCATCCAAGGTCGTCTAACTGTTGAATTAACCCAAATAGCCACTGATGGATGGATGGATAAAGGAAATGTGACTATATAGACACATTTGCATGCATCTCTACAGATACTCTTCCATTTAAAATGAGGTTATGTCCCCATAAGCCCATCATAAGTTGAAAATGCCATAAATTGCAAACATTCTTAATTCACCTAAGCTCCTGAGCATCATAGCTCAGCGCTGCAGACCTTAGATCTGCTTAGAAACCTCATGCGTGCCTGCAGCTGAGGGAGTAAAACTTCTAGGCACTGCTACCACAGGAAAATACTCAAGCTTTAAAATCTCAGTATGATCTCCACTGAACTCAAAGCACTTCCATGTCCCTGTAATGTAAAACAGAAATGCAAGTCTAACCACTGTAACGACCCATCTATGATATCCGCTAAAGGAGATAAATCACAGTGTGCTACAAGGAAATGAACTTTATGGACACTGTGCTAAGAGTAATGAGGCTACAACAAAAAGACTAAGAGTATAAACCTATGTGGGGGATATATATATATATATATATATATATATATATATATATATATCCATCACATACACAGAAGCAGAAAAGAGAATGGTGGTTTTCAGAGTTTGCAGAAGGATGGAAAGAGGTTGCGGCTTGATGAGTATGTAAGAGAAATCTTCTTGGTATTTCATATCAGAACACAGTGAATGTACTTAATATCACTGAATTGTGTAGTTGACATAGTTAAGACAACTAATTTTATGTTGTGTGGGGGGGTGGTTAATGAAAAATTTTAAAAAAATACAAACATTGAAATGAACTTTGCAGATACATTCTGTTTAACCAATGTGGAGACTTTTGCTAAAGCACAAACCAGAGCAAACTGGTAATACGTAAATATTGTAGCTGGGCCTCAGTTCTTGGAGTTAATGGAGTCAAACTGACTCAAGGTAAGAGATAAGACGTTTCTCACATTGGCCCCTCCACTTTCATGGACCATTATTGTAGTGGGATATTTTTCCCGCAAGTTGGGAGGAGCTAAGATGGGAGGACCTAAGGTGGGAGGAGTAGGGAGCGGAAAAGGAGGAGTAAGAGAGTCAGGAGAAGGAAGAGGAGGAGCTAAGGAGAGAGAGAGGGGTGAAAGAGAGGGGAACATGGAAGCAGAAGTGTGGGTCTCTAGCAGGCTAAGGTAGTTAGAAACATCTAGGTTGAATATTGGGTTACACCTCTAATTATGTGAGCATCTTGTTTATTGAGCATTACCAAACATATAAAGCCTTTGGTTAATCTTTAAGCATTAGAGTCTCATTCATACCGGGTACCATGTGGATGGTGGGAATGGTCTGGGCTCAGCCCAACCTTGTGGAGACAGCATGGAAGATTGGCAGAGCCATCTCCCACCTTGGCGTCTTGTGGGCGGCAGGGCCAGTGTTTCTGGATGGTCTTTCTTAGCTGTGGCCTCTGGCCGCATGGAACATGGTGACAGAGCTAAGCAGAGCTGCAGCCACTTAGATAGTTGGCCCAAGAAAACTCCGTTTTAAATATTTCTCTCAACACATGATTCAAACGTAGTTCTGTGTGTGTAGTTCTGCACACACACAGAAATGACAGGATTGGCAGGTACATAGATGCCCATGATGAGCTTCTAATAGCATTTGCAGCTGTCTGATTTATTGTATCATTAAGTACATCCTGCAGAAGAGACACACCATTTCTGTTCATTCTTTCTTGACCTAAAACCTTAGTATTTCACAACGTACCATTCAAAATTTGCCTTTGTGGTTAATTTTATTATAACAACCTTATACTGTTTACCCAATAGAAATTTGTGTGTGTGAGTGTGTGTGTGTGTTGTACTTGTGTGGGGGTTGTGTGCATGTGTGTATGTATGTGTTGTGTGTATATGTGTATATATGTGTACAGTTGTATTTGTGTGTGTGTGTGGTTGTACGTGTGTGCGGTTATACGTGTGTATGTGTGCATGTGAGTGTGTATGTGTGGTTGTTTGTGTGTGTCTGCTTGTGGTGTGTGTGTATGCATGTGTGGTGTGTGTGTGTGTGTGTGTGTGTATACATACACACAGGAACAACTCAGAAGTCATTCCTCCTCCCCAATACCTAAATGTCTCTCAGAGAACTATCTCTTTCTTAGAAAAATAGGTGTTAGGATAATTTAACAAGAGCTTTCTGGCCAGGGGTGGTCACTTACACATTTAATCACAACATTCAAGAGGCGAAGTCAGGAGGATCTCTTAAGTTTAAGGCCTAGTTTACATGGTGAGTGCCCACACAGACAGGTCTAAATAAAAAGGCACAGTCTCAAAACAAAACAAAAAGGTTCCTTTCTCCTCCTTGTGGAAGGCCAACAAGTCAATGTGTCAATAAGGTTTTCTTCTACTCTGCAATGCCACAGCATAAACCTGGATGTGCAGGTTGGCCAATGGGACACACTAGTCCAAGAAAGATTTTCACCCCAAAGTTGTAAACATAAAACATGAAATGGACTGCTGAAGTTTGGCAAACTGCCAGCAAGACTGCCAATCAACTTCCATCCATGTAACCGTGGCCCAACCCTTTACCGCCAGGTTTTGCTTCTGGTGGTGTTTAATACGAGATTCCATTTGTGCTGTTTCTGTGAACACTAGCTATCTTTTGCACGGGGAGTTCCCCTTCGATTTAATTAGCCAGTTGATTGGAGTTGCTTTCAAGCAGAAAGCATTACCTGACAATGTTTATTTGCACAGTGACTTCAAAATGTGGCTGCCAGGGCTGCAATCAAGTCTCCAGAGCAATGAGAAATCCTCTCGTCCCATTGCTTTCCTTTGTGAAGGTCTTTTAGGAATAGCTCCTGTTTCTACTTGAATTCTCGTCATTTTGCTGTGTAGCTTTCCTTAAAGCCACGCTAATCATCTGCTGCTCTTCCCAATAATGTCCCAAACACTATTAAAATAAACCCACCTACAGCACTGAGCCTGCTAATCATCCTCCTACCTAATTACACGTCTGACAGCCAAGTTCTTCTGCAGGATTTCTGTCCTTCTGGTGAGCATGAGCTAGTGTGTGCACCTCCGTGTGTACTCACTTCCCTATAAAGTTGTTTCACAGATAGATTAGGTAGGGTAATCGTCTACCTGTATCAGGTGTACATCCTGAGAGGAGTGACACTACAAACATTCCGACATCCCTCTGCACAGCAAATAACCCTCCTAGTGGCAAATACATGAGCATCATCACCGATCAAAAGATACATTTTTAAGTGAGAGGAAGGGGTGCCTAAGTGGGTGCAGATCTAGGTTACATTGCTGAGAAGATGTGGGTGGTACAGCTGACAGGAGTCAGAACCAGACTTGTGGAGGAGTGGAAGACACACAGGGCTGCCAGCCTGATGACATCATTTCTCTTTTTCTGTCTTTTCTTTCTTATTTATTCCCAACCCAATAGCTTTTCAATTCTGATAGTCCTTTTTTTGTCCTGCTCTCAATCATGTATCAGAGCCTTTGTTCTTAGCATTGCTTTTTCTTAAAGGCAGATTCACTGTTTTTCTCTCCTCACTCACAGGCAGAATCCTGCTGTCTGGTCATGATTCCCATTGTGACGACCGAGAGAAATGTTTACCCAGGTCTCCTTGCTGTGCAGGTAGATTGCTTTTAGGTTAACACAGTTCTTCACGGTTCGCAAGGCAGCTTGATGCTTCTTCTTGGTGCTGGCCATTACTGACAACATCTTTGCCAGTGAAGAGGACTCATTCTAACCCCCTTATGAGAGAAAGAAGTGACCCTGTTGAATATCCTCTGTGTCACTAGATAACACTATTTTGCGGTAATTTCTATAATGCCCCCTCAACTATCTTCCCCACTTCCAGGTTCACATGTTGACAAGAGCCTCTTGCAAAGGGCTTGTAAAGTCATTCACTAGCACAGCAAGTCTTTGAAGATGGACTCTCCGTCCTATTCGTAGGTAGAGGCAAAAGTAATTGAAAGTTTAGACTGTGAATTTTAAATCATTATAAGTAGGTTCAAACATTATCGTTACTAACCAAGAACCAATACAATCAACATGTTTACCAACAAAATATAAGTTTGTTTATCCCTATAGCATGAATATCTATACTTCAGGACTCAGTGGACTTTGAAAAGGATTTTTGTGTCTGCTAGTGGCAAAATGTTTTCCCTGGCCCACCCCAGCTCCTCAAAAATTCTTAAAGAAGTGGCAGTCAGTGAATATGGATAACAAGGCACAATGTTCTCAAGCTAATTCACTCAAGTTTTGAAGCTCTGACCGTATAACATGTTGTTAGATGTTGTCATGGAGAAAACTGCCTCTTTTTATGACCTGTGATGGTTGTGGTTGTCTCAGTTTTTGCTGTTTCTCATCTATTTGCTGACCATACTGCTCAGAATGAAGATTTTCATGAGATTCTGACAGCTGTAGTAGATCAGATCACCAAACAGTTACCATGGGCATTTTGGGGGAGAGATGAACCTTTGAGTTTAGGAAGTGCTTCGGAGATTTTTTTTTTTTAGAGCAATTATTGAGCTGGCCCTTGGCATTTGTTACACAAATCCAGTTTTCATCAGACACCTCACTATCTGATCAAGAATAATTTGTTTGGGGCTAAGCGATAACTTAGAGATGAAAAGAATACTGCTTTTTCAGATGACCTGAGCTCAGCTCCCAGCCCCCACGTCAGGTACCCATACCAGCCTGTAACTTTAACTCTAAAGGATCTGACATTCTCCTGTGGTACCCACAGGCACTTACATATATGTGGCAGTTACACATCCAGATACACTCATATACGTAAGTAATAATAATAAAAATTATATAATAATTCTTCTTTTAGAATTAAAAATAGGGCAGAGGAACAGGCCCATGATTGTGCTGCCAGCAGAGATTTCAGCCTTGCTGTGGCCCTTTCCTGGCTTGATTTTTTTTGTTTTTTGTTTTTGTTTTGTTTTGTTTTGTTTTGTTTTATCTTTATTTCATGTTTGTTGATGTTTTTGCCTGAATTTATATATGTATGAGGGTGTAGGATCCCCTGGAATACAGACAGTTGTGAACTGCCATATGGATGGTAGGAATTGAACTCAGGACCTCTGGAAGACCAGCCAGTGTTCTTAACCGCTGAGCCATCTCTCCAGCCAGTAAAATTAAAAATAAAAATAAGTGAGATATCTAGAGTAAGAAAGAGAAGAGAGGGGAAATTGTTATTTTCTCTTCTCAGCTCATGGGATACCCATTCATTGAAGATTTTCACTTTTCTAGTGTGTTTAAATTGTCAGATGGCCAGTGAATGTTCCTTCTCATGTGTTATACGAGAATCAGTTTTGATGTTAGCTCTCAACTGGTCATTGTCCACTTCCTATGGCCAAATACCAGACTACCTATCTTCAGTGCTCTGACTTTTTAAAAGATCTATCTATTATTTTTATTTTATTTGAATGTATTGGTCTGCATGTATGTTTGAGTCCTGGGTATGTGTGCCATGCTTGTGGAAGCCAAAAGAAGGTTCTGGATCCCCTGAAACTGAAGTATGATTGTCAGTTACCATTTGGGTGCTGGGTATCAAACCATGAAGAGCAAGAGCTCTTAGCTACTGAGCCATCTCTCAAACCCCTATGAATGGTCTCGAATGAGAACTACACTCTTTGTTCTTTGGCAGCTCCTGAGATAAATATATTGCTTTAGTATGGACAGTTGTCACCATCACTTTAAAATCCATTTTTGTATCAAAAGTAGAAAATCCACCAAACTTGATTTTTTGTATAACTTCATTTTCATTGTATAAAATAAATAGCAAGTAATAAATAATTAGCGAAAATTAATTTTAAAAAGTGAATTTAAATGCTGTATAACATAACCACATTAAGAATCTATTCTAGTGCAGAAGAGATAGTTCCATAATTAAAAAGCACTGACTACCTTTTCAGAAGACCCAAATTCAATTCCCAACACCCACACTGCAGCTCACAAATATCTGTAATTCTAGTGCCAGGGCATCCACCTCTCTCTTCTGACTTCCTCTGGCACCAGACGTATGAGGTGGCACATATGTAGGCAAAAACCCATACTCAAAAAAAGGAAGGAAGGAAGGAAGGAAGGAAGGAAGGAAGGAAGGAAGGAAGGAAGGAAGGAAGGAAGAGACAAACAAAATTTAAAGAGTATATGCTAATACCACACAGGAAATTTAAATTTCTTTGGCACCAACCTAATATAACCTGGTTCTCTGGGCTCAACAACTGCCTCTTGGCCAAATGAACTCTTTGTTGCAGTACATAGAAATAAAAGTAAATCTTATCACCTTACTATTTTGGATTACACACACACACACACACACACACACACACACACCTGTGTGTGTCTGACTGTGAAACACAAACTATGCCTCAACCAGAGAGCCTCCAGCCAAATTCCTAGCCACTGTTAGGCTTATCATCATGTGCCGTTATTCCCACATATTTCCGTCCTTTAAATTCCTTCCCTAGACGCATGCTCACATAAGTATGTATCACATGCACACACGCACACACGCACACACACAATTGATTGTGAGTGCTGGGTTAAGAGGTTTTTTCTTTAGTCACTACCTTTCATGGTTCTGACAGTACTGTTAAAATAATTGATCAAAATTCGATTGTTCTTCGGCTTTGGAACCAGAGCACAAGGATCCCAGCATTGGAGAATATACTGACCTTCATTTCCTCTCGGACTCCACAGGAGCCGCATTGTCTGTCCTATATCCGTATCTTCTTGCCTAATCTTATAACGTTCCAATCACCCTACATCTATGCGTGGCTGTGCTCTGGTAGAGGAAGGCTCCCTATAGCTCAGCCCTCAATGCTCTTATAGAGTGGCTCAGACATTTTCTGAATCCCAGCTTTCCTGGGGACATCAAGCTCCAGTTATTCTGGTAGTAACTGCTTCTGAGCTTTCTCTTCATTACTTAAACTGACAGTCTAACTAACCTCCTAGCTAACTGACACCCTGCCTAACTTTGTTTCCAGGGATCATCGCCAAATGACGCCCTCAACCAGAATCCTACTCTAAGGTTTTCTTCCTGGGAAATTCAAGTAAGACATTGTCCAGAAATACATTTTTAGTTTAGTTTAATATTTTATATAACTCTATGCATAAGTAACTTATCTTTCTTACCCAGGAAAGGTAACTGAGGAACGGGAGAGTTTGTATTCTGTAATTTTAGAGGGAGAAACTAAAAGAATAACCTATTAAAAACAGGACACACGTTCTGTTTCATTTTTCTGTCCCTAGTCATTGAATTTTCTCCTCTCTTCTCAGCCTTGGGTGGAGCCTTTGGTTCCAAACCCAGCTTTGTTGGACCTCAAATAACTTTCTCCTTCAGAGAACGTGAACTCACCCATGGGGGCACAGGCCCAGTGCTGCCCCCCCTGCTGACCACCAGGCTAATTGGCATTCATTCCGTGATAAAATTTAGAAACCAGCCAAAACTCATCAAGCAAAATCTCACTCCTTTTCATGAATTTCATGAAAGCGAGAGAGGGCATGGGATACAATAAACCAAAAATTTGGGCAAAATATATAAAAAATAGAACACATTAAAGTGGACAACACTACAAGATATGCAAGGGATATGTAGGAGGTTTTATGGTTATTACAACATTAGTGTTGATTAAGTTATGATGTCTTGGAGACTTGAAAAAAATGACATTTAATTATAGATGATTTACCTCAGAACCTGATTTTTCTTCATAATGTCTTTTTAAATTTTATTTTTATCATAATTTAAGCAAAAAGTAAATGACTTCACTTGAATCTTTATATACTAGCACTTCCCCTTATGAAGTGCCTAAAAGGGCATAACACACTTACATGTCACATATTTGTATGTAAACAAACATGTGTGCTGAAAATAATAATAGATATTGTAATCAATAAAATGAACTTTCCTGTAAGTCTCTTAAGATGAGAAAAATTAGCCATCAATTAAAATGCTTAAAGTGAATTTTGAGGTTTGAGATTTTAAGAGCTATAACATCATGTGAGAAAAACACACACACACACACACCAAGCATTAAAAGACGTGTGGTTTGTAACAGATATTTCAACTGCATTAATAAATCTAAAAAGATCAGACAAAAGACACAATAAGTCATCAGTGAATAGAACTGGTGATCGCTTTGTGCATAACTTGGTTTGATATTAACATTTTGAAATTTCCAAATTTTCTGTTATCATATGTGCACATTCCATGAATGTGCAAACCTATTTTAAAATATGCATTAAGTGTGCTGAACATGTAGGTGCTTATATCTACATAGATCCTAGGCAGTAACGTACAAACAGGTACCAGCAGACAAGATTAACAAAATGATGTGTACAGTATTCTTTTTGCCCAGTTCATCCTGGAAAGGTGTACGGACACATCTCCTTTGCCTTTCCTCTTCCGACTCTCCAACTTCAGACGAAGCTTTGGAGTGGTAAGGACAACAGATGTGTGCTAAATCTAGGAGCTTATGAAGGGACATGAATGTATTTGTTTTGTGGTTTCAATTAGGGTCTGACTGACAAGCATAAAAGTAGAAAAGCAACAGCCACACTTCTGGTAATGAATTGCCTTCCCGAATTGAGAAAAATGAGGTGCACTGTGCGCTCCCATTGCCTTTTGTCATCTCCAAAGCCGCAGCTGATTAAATGTTACAAAGTACAAAACTTCGGTCAATCCCAGGCAACCCTGTTGTGAACTGGCTCGGCACCGCTTCCCTACACAGAGAGCCTTTTTAACAATTTTACCCGGATGCTATAAATGCATGGATATTGTTTGTTAGAGAAGATAAAACTGACTCAGCAGGACCATCTCAGAAGAAGAAAAAGTGGAGATTTTGAAGGAAAACAATAAGGATCCAAATATATTCTTAATTACCTTTAAACCACATGAAAACAACCTTGTGACTGGGCACAGAAGAGAGATATGCGATTTCCCAGTGGTTTGTGAAATTTTCTTCCTTTTTTTTTTTTTTGCCAGATTTTGTCTGTGATAATGGATAGTACATCATTGCAAAACTAGTAACATATGCAGATGTCTGTAGTCTACAGAGTGAGTTCCAGGACAGTCAAGTTTACGCAGAGACAACCTACCTCAGGGAGAAAAAAAAAGTTAAAATGTAAAAAGTAAAAAGATAACCACACTTTTAACAAAAACAGGAAGAAGTAAATGACAACAGAGACAAAACAGAAAAGATGATTTTGAGAAGAAATAAAAATAGAAACATTAAAATGTTCAGTAAACCTGTTACTTCTTAAAGAAACATAATTATTCACTAATAACAAGAATTGATAGATTATTGTGAGAAATTTATTCATAGAACAAAAAACAATACAAATCCTCAATTTTAAAATAAAAATAAATTACCTTCTTTAATGTTAATGAATTTCAAAATCTAGGGCAACTAAATATTTTTCTAGTAAAAGAGATATAAAATAAAAAGAAAATAATTGCTTCATATTTAAAGTAAAAATATCTTAAATCTTACCAGAATTGTGGAACCAGATTATGAAATATAAAGATATTATTTCCCTCCTTCTCATTTTTTCCTCAATAAAAAGCTAAAAGGTCATGGCATGCATTTTATCAGTGACTTAAATTGCTTATAAAAGTACAAACATATGCATGAATATATATGTGATGTTTTCATCCCAAGTTCATTTTGCATTAAAAAGGTCATTTCTCCCTGAGAGGGGAGCATGTGTGTAAACAAGCTGGGCGGGGGTAGGCAGATTCTCTAGTTCCTTCCTTCCTCTATAATAGAGTTGTTCTGTACGTGTGTGCATCTGTGTGTCCTCTGCCAGGATGAATTATGTCAGAGGTCTAAAATCTCCACCATCAACCACTGAATGATCGTGGTATTGAGCTGGAAGTCTCTAAAATGCTTTAAAAGAATCTCACAATTTACTATTCGGCTTACCTAAGACTGATGGTCACTCTTTGTACTACGTCTGAGATAATAACCAACTCAGTTGCTATCCTCTTATGACCAAACCCTCATCCATCCCATGTAACATCTGTAAGTTGCAGTAACAGGTGACTGGGATAAAATACAATATCAAAATCTTTGAATCCTAAACCACTTGACACAATATGAAAGGACCAGCCTGCAGAAAGACATTTTAAAGATCAAACAAACCCTCGCCCAAAGCAATTTCATTGTCTCTTAAATAATCTTAAGAAGAGATGATTTCATCATCTCGTCAAGCTAAGAGACTAAGGAGAATAAAAACAAATGATATCCATAGATGTTGCCAAGCATGTGTGGCAGCAGGCATTTGAGTGATGTGCCAGACTTTGTGTTTGGGCCAACAATCCGGAAAGCAACTGGGCACAGAATTTTGTTTGAATTTTTACTAAATGTTTCCCAGTGGTGACCTCGCTAAACTTTCCCAGCAGTGACCTTGTTTCATTTTTATTTTTAGAAGTCTTTGTTTTATTTTGGAGTTTTAGTATAATTACATCATTTCCCACTTCCATTTCATCTCTCCAACCCCCCCCCCAGTATGTTCTTTTTCAAATCCATAACCTCTTCTTTCATTAATTATTGTTGCCTGCATTAGCATTTCAGAATATAAAACCTTCTCACTATATAGGTTATTTGGATGCACGTTTTCAGGGCCAATCATTTGGTATTGGCTAGCCATTGGTATGCTCTTCCCTGGGCCCTTAGTTATCCCGCAGGTAACTAAGGAAATCTGACAGTTTATTTATCCCACTCTCAGATTTTCTTAGTTACCTGCAGTCCTTGGTAGGGTCACTGTGTCTAACCAGTTCCTCATGTCTATTGTTGTGGTCCTTGTTCAGCCCTGATTAGACATTCATGTTGCTAAGACTTATGTGTATAGTTTTGAACACTGCTAAGAGACGCAAACTATAAGTTAACTCCCATGATCCTCTGACTCTTAACAATCTTTCTGCTCCCTCTTTAGCACTGTTCCCTGATCATTAGGTGCAGAGATGTTTAGATGATAGATAGATAGATAGATAGATAGATATATGATGAGATAATTATTTAAATCTTCGGCATTCAATCTGGTTTTTCTTAATCAGCCGCCATGTTCTGACTAGCCTATGTCTACGACCAGGAGTGACCGCCACTCCTCGGGTCGGGCAGTCTGCTCAGGCAGCCAGAGACACTAGCCCTACCACCCATGAGACACCTGCATGGGAGATGGCTCTGCCAATCTTCCACGCTGTTTCCGCAAGGCTGGGCTGTACCCAGACCATCCCACCATCCACACACAGCCCTGGTAGAAAATAAGACTCTAATACTTAAATATTAACCAAAGGCTTTATATATTTGGTAATGCTCAATAACAATATGCCCACACAATTATAGGTATTTCCCAATTAACTAACCTAGATATAAGTTGTTACCCAGGACTGCTCCCTGTGCATGCGTGGTCATCCATGGTGCCTCCTACATCTCTCTCTCTCCTCACTCCTCCTCTTCCTCTCCTTAATCCTCCCACCTTAGCTCCTCCTGCAAGTATCTATTGGGACTGTCTTTCACAACTCTGAATTTTGATTGGATATGATTTTCTGGAAATGTCTTCATCTGCTTGATAAGTCTCCTTTGATAAGGGGTGAGAACTACACTAATCTGTGACCATAAGAACTTAGAGATTGGGCTGGTCTAGTAAAGTGACAATAATAGGTTCTCCTCTGGAAGCAGAAAGCTTGTCAGAGAATCAGGGAGTTTACTGATGGTTTGTGTCTCTTAGAAATGTTAGAAACTGTACCCATAAAGTCTTAGCAACATGAATGTCTAATCAGGAAATGAACAAGAACCACAACAATAGACATGAGGAAGTGGTTGGAGGCAGTGACCCTACCAAGGACTATGACGTCACTAGTCCTGGATAGTTGGGTAGATTTCCAGTTTCAGGTCTAATTTTCCTCTTGTTTAGCAGGTCATAAGTCCCATTAGAAAGCTGTTAGTTACTGAGAAGGGATAGAATCACTACTGAACCCTTAGGGTTATAAAGCAATGCTGGTGGTAGTTGTTGTTGTTGTCATCATTCTCCTCTTCCTTCTCCTCCTCCTCCTCCTCCTCCTCCTCCTCCTCCTCCTCCTCCTCCTCCTCCTCCTCCTCCTCCTCCTCCTTCTCCTCCTCTTTCTCTTCCTCTTCCTCCTCTTCCTCTTCTTCCTCTTCCTTCTCCTCTTCCTCCTCCTCCTCTTCTTCCTCTTCCTTCTCCTCTTCCTCCTCCTCATTCTCCTTCTTATGTTTCATAGCTGGGAAGAACTACTGGTTGTTTCCCTCCTTTGAAAATGTACATGGCATCTTCTGATAACAAAGAAGCTATATCTCAGGGAAGAGTCTTTCAGGTGAGTTAAGGGCCTCTGGGCTCTGAGTTTGTTATGTACAGTGTCTTAAGCAGTAGGAATTTACCTTCTACTTTCGTCTGACAAACAAACAAGGGCAATGGCAATAATGTAGCTCCTGGAGAGCTCTAAACATCAACTGAAAGGAGGGCTTCTTATGCCTGGTCTTAGAGCTTTTGCTAGGTGCTCTCTGGTTCTTAGAAGGAGCATTGTCAAACTAGATGATACATTTTCATTTAAAGTGTGTGTGTCCAACCAGACACCTCACAGCTCTCAGGGACTGAACCACCAACCAAGGAGGACACATGGAGGGACCCATGGCTCTAACCACATATGTAGCAGAAAATGGCCTTGTTGGGCATCAATGGGAGGAGAGGCCCTTGATCCTGTGAAGGCTGAATGCCCCAGTATAGGGAAATTCGAGGGCAAGGAAGTGGGAGTGGGTGGGTGGGTAGGGGAACACCCTCATAGAAGCAGGAGGAGAGGGGATGAGATAGGGGGTTTGGGGGACAGGAAAGGGGTTAACATTTGAAATGTAAATAAAGAAAATGTCCAATAAATTTTTTTAAAAGCCCACAAATAAGGATCAACAAAATACAACGACTTCTGTGTACAATTGTAGACAGCACTGTGAAAATTAAAAATGATTTAATTGATAATGTGGGTTATTTTTGCTCAATATCATGTCTCTTCAATAAAGTTTCTGTTCTGCAAAAAATAAATAAATAAAGTATGTGTGTGAAGGTTCTTAATTTTGGATAAATAGTTAATAGCATCCTTACAATTTTTAAAATATATATTATTTTTACAATAGCAGATTCTTATTCTACCCTCCTCTCACAGCACTACATAATAGTAACACTCTAGCATTTATTTAATGCCTAATAGAGAAAGAACTGGCTGATATTATGTGAGATTTACATTAACTGAATATCACCACATATTAAAATAATGATGTAAATTGATTTTGATTAACATGCAAAATCAGTATATTATCTGAATATTATCTACTGTAGTTTCAAAAACATTATTAAAAAGTATGTATCTATTTCTGTACACAGGTAGAAAATAATAAAAATATTCAATTATAAACTCAGAGGACTGCTTAGCCTAGCCCACTGAGGGAAGCCCTAAGCTTATGAGGGACACTGCTCCCAAAGACAAGGTAGGTGGTACTTCATAAAGAATGATGTCATCTGATCTCTACATGTCCATACACCTATATCATGGGTGTATGTGTGAGAAACAAAGAGAGATCAATGGTTATTATCTTATTGTACTAGTATAATAGTAGATTTTATAGAATTTTACCTTCTAATTTCTAAAAATTAAGTATTATGCAATCACCAATAAATAACAACGGTATTCAAATTTCATACCAGAGGGAATATTCATGAACAAGGTTTAAAGGAAAATGATGTCCCACAAACAGAAACTCTGATCATACAGAAGGCACAGCTACAGTTCTAAATTTCCTAGGAAAGTATCATGAATAGCAAACACCACTATCTCCTCTGAAGTCTCAAGAGTCCCCATAATGAGACAGGATCAGCATCTTATCATAAGTACTTGCGTACTCATCAACCATTTTCTCTGGGAAAATATTTCCCAGTAGAGATAAGGAATATACAGTATTGATCGATTATGCCTTATATGTCTATGTATATTTATATCTCCAGATCTACACACTGAGGTATTTTCATTGCACCCTAATGTTGTCAGGTTCAGCTCCATGCATTATGACTTCTTGGTATATACTGCTCCCTTTTCCAAATTCGCATTAGTCTGAAATATATCTTAAATAGGAGATAGGTGTTTGTATTATTGAGTTGAAAGTTTCATGAACACACACTTGCGGAAGATACAGACACCCAACCTTCAACTAATGTAACTTGACTATAAACATTGAGGGTTTCCAATACTCTTAAGCTATACCATCTTTCATTCCAGTGGTTATTTCCGTTTCCACTCTGAACCTAGATTCCAGAGTTCCTCTACTTGACTGCATAGCTAAGGATGTCTGACGCTTTCCAGAATATGTTCCCCCAAGGTCTAACCTGGATGCACTTGTACAGGCATCTTCTCCCTACTCTGCTCATTTCTTTCCAGCCCTTAATCACCAACTACCGAGAGCAGGGGTACATAAGGATTTCACAAGAGAAATCGAATCGGCTTTTCCAGGCAGTGGAAGTGATCTTAGCTCTGCTTTACCTATAGGTAAGTGTTCATCGATGACTTCAACAACTAACTATAGGGATACCACTAAATTCCTCACTGGAAAGTCTCACTCTGCCCTCGATTTCAGTTCCCAACTATCTTTAGGCATTCCCCTCATTCCAATTTACCTTCATGATTCTTGTGCTGTGCTGTTTCTTCACTCCTTTAGATACTCTACAAGAAATACACTTCTAAGTTTGTGATCAGAATTTCCTCAAGATGCACATCCCTGCTACGCATGCAACAGCCAGCAGGGAAGCAGTGCCCTGAGCTTAGCCCCGCCTTCCTTCCCAGCAGGGAAGCAGTGCCCTGAGCTTAGCCCCGCCTTCCTTCCCAGCAGGGAAGCAGTGCCCTGGGCTTAGCCCCGCCTTCCTTCCCAGCAGGGAAGCAGTGCCCTGAGCTTAGCCCCGCCTTCCTTCCCCCTGCCTTCCTTCCCAGCAGCTGTGTTCTAGCCTCCTTGCTCAATGAGAAGAAGGTTATGGTGCAGCTTCCTGGAAAGCAGCAGAATCCATGCTCCTGGAGGACCTCATTTAATTTTATGCTGGCTGCCTGGCTGCCTCACTTGCCCTCAATCCATCTCTCTCTTGCTGGGGAGCCTTGCTGATTCCACTGGAGTGAAAAGAACGCATTTCCTTTTGACAAAAGTCACCATCCTTCCTTTGCAAATTGGCTGGAGGCATAGAGCAGAAGGGGAATACAAATGACATCAAAGGCACTATTCTCAGAAACAGAAATTACAACAGAGAGGTGCTCATACTCAGTGTGTGCGCGCGCGTGCTTGTGTGTGTGTGTGTGTGTGTGTGTGTGTGAGAGAGAGAGAGAGAGAGAGAGAGAGAGAGAGAGAGAGAGAGACAGAGAGAGAGAGAGAGAGAGACAGAGACAGAGAGAGAGACAGAGACAGAGAGAGACAGAGAGAGACAGAGAGAGACAGAGAGAGACAGAGAGATCCTTTCTGAAATCCATCTGCTCTTTTTCTTTACCTCTGTCAAATAGCATTTGCATATGTCCTTCTTGGTCACTAAGAATTATTGTATGGAGTGGCAGTGTGCTACTTTATTCAAGTTAATAACTTTAAGTATTCTTTAGCCCATGTATTTCTGAAGTTTGGGGTGTATTACAAGAATATCTTCACCCTAAAATTTGCTTCCAATTCCAAAGTGATTTCTCTAAAGTTTCTTACAAACAAATATAACCACAGGGTTTATACCTACATAATCCTGAAAAACACACACACACACAGTGACACATATTTTTTTTAGGTCTTCTGCATGTAAGTAATTGCTGATGTGGTTGGTAAGAGGGTTACGTTTCGAGAACTCAGCACACTGAAAAGGAACTGACGTTCTCATTCAGTGCAGGAACAGCGGCTGTTAAAGTTCTCTAACAATGTTTACTCATTGCTTCCTAGTTTAGGGTACTTTGTTTTTAGTAATTCCCCTTCACTTTAGCAAAGCCTAACAACTTCTCTGAAACATATAAGTCAGGAAAATGTGATTTTTTGACGATCCTGTCTCCAAGCTCATATCTGATGCCACCCCCTTTGTAAATGCAAACCATTTTTGACTGTGGTTGAAATTAGAGAAAGAAAGAGAGAATTGAGCTCTGGAGACATGAAGTCCTGTCTCCTCATACTGTGAAATGTGGGTAAGTAACTCAATACATCTTGGTCCCATTTTTTTTTTCATTTACACAGATGCCATATAGGTAGATAATTAAGCTAAATAGATGGCAGATAGGCCATAGATAAGAGAAATATTCAGACTCCATATAGATAATGCATGACCACAGATAATGGGGATAATGGAAGTAGCAAATTATGGAATAGCTTAAAAGAAGACACACAGGGAAGGTGCACATCCTTTAACTGCTATGGAGTCAACCTTCTTAAGTGTCACCCTGAGATACACAGGGTCACAGAGAAGGTCTCATCTCAGCAGCAGCTACAGAAATGTGTACTAGGCAAAAATACCACCAATGACATGTTAGCATAATTGTCTGCTTTGGCAGGTCAAGTCCATTGTTTTCCATTAACACATCAAAATATTACTTCTTGGATGAGGGGACGGACACACACACACACACACACACACACTGACTAGAGCTGGACTGTTCCAGCTGTAGCCATTTGTGTGTGGCACCAGAGTGCTGTGATCCTGAACCACAAAATGTGCTATTTATTTTCCTCTTTAAAGCAATTATGTTTTGTGGGGTTTTTTCTCCTTTCCTTTCCTTTCCTTTCCTTTCCTTTCCTTTCCTTTCCTTTCCTTTCCTTTCCTTTCCTTTCCTTTCCTCTTTCTTTCTTTCTTTCTTTCTTTCTTTCTTTCTTTCTTTCTTTCTTTCTTTTTTGGCTCTAAGATAATAACTTTGACCTGATAATACTGATAAGTGGTTACATATTGGTTTGATACGATTTCCTAATGTGCATTAGGAAGTAGCAATAACTGTTTTAAATATACTTTTTGATATTTATAATAGAAAAATTAACTAGATTTGGAGGAACAACTTGGAATTATGCTCCAGTTCTGATTTATATATTCTGATGTCTTTCGGTAGATACATCACTTGAATGTATTTGGTGTAATGCATATTTCTTACAAAGAACAAAGTAATGTCAATGAGAGTTCCTGAAAAGAACATGTGCCCATAAACACGAGTTAGAACTGCACAGGTGTGTAAAGGTTAGAATGTTGTCGGTCCAGAGGCTAAAATAACCCCTGTATGGGCTAGATTTATCCCCCAGAAAAGACATTCCATGCCTACAGCTCTGTCTGAATTAACATTCTGCAAGAAAAAAAAAAAAAACTTTTGGAATCTGTTATCCTAGCAGACCATTACCATTAACTCCCTCAAACACAAATGCTATCACATGCTATCTGAGGCCTACAGGAGAGCTTCTTGTTAGTATTCTTTCTAAACTCCACCTCCACAGTTACCTGGCAACAGCCAGGTAGGCCTGGCCCACTATAAAAGGGGCTGCTTGCCCCCTCATCTCCCTCTTACTCTTAATCTCTTAATCTCTTGCTCTCTTGCCTCTAGCCTCTCTGTCCACCCCACCCCCCTTCCACAGCCTTTACTTCTTTTCTTCCTCTTCTTCTCTCTTCTTCTTCCATCTTCTTCCCCCCACCTTTGCCCTAACTCCTGAATAAACCTTCCCCCCCTTGGAACCATGTGGTCTGGAGTGGTCTGTTCTGGGCTGCAGTCGGATGTCTAACAACAACTAACACTTCTCCCATCTTGTACATTCCTCTCTGATGTTTTTACCCATGTTTCCTAAACTTGCCTTAATTTATGACTTTCCTTGTTCTATAAACTCTTAAACTTCAGGAAACTGCTTCTGAAAGGTCCGGGACTACCCAGAAAGGAGGTCCACTTAAGTCACAGGATAGCACGCACCCAAAGGACACACGAGAGACCGTCTTGCTGTAAAGTACATGAGGTGGTTTATTAAATCAGAGCTCTGGGCCAGCCCATATCCCCATATCTCACATAGGGGATAGAGGGACTGACCTCGTGGCTCAGTGGTCTAGCACTTATATATGGGTGGGGTGGGGAAAAAGCGAACTTTCGCACCGGTGCACAGGATTGGTTGTTTTACTTTTTTTTTTTTTTTTTTTTTTTTTTTTGAACACTAGCAGGCCGTACCATGGGGGCAGGGTGTAGTTCCTCTCTTGGCCAGTCAGTTTCTGGGATGTTCTTAACAGGCCTTTGTCCTGTAACTCCCCCTCCTCTGTAACTAATTAGATGGACCCAAACCTGCTGGCAGGTGCTTTTCTGCCCAAGGTCTAAGGCGAAAAAATTTACACATATTTCATAAAATGGCCTTTATAATTTTTCACTCTACACTTCTACCTCAGAACATAGAATTGACTGTAGCCTGAACCACTCTTCTTGGACTAGACTTACTCAAAATAGCTCTAGTATAAACTATTATTCCATTTCTAGTTAGAGCTGTGGTTTTGGTGTCAACAGGAGCAGCTGTTGGGTGGTACTCACTCTGGGTAGGTTGGTCCTGAGTTGTGAAAAAAAGTAGGCTGAGCAAGCCAATAAGAAGAGTCCCAGCATGGTCTCTGCTTCAGTTTATGCCTAGACCATCCTGCCCTGATTTCTTCTATGATATGGAAGAGTAAGATGAAATAAATTCTCTCCCTTCTATGTTGCTTTCAGTTGTGGTAGTTTAGCATAGCAATATAAGCGCTACACCAGCCAGGATGAACACATCTTTTGATCCTTTTCTTTATTTTCTCTCCTACCATCAGTGCCAGGAAACTACAATCCTGAGCTCAGTTTGGGGCGGCATGGTCTCAGCAGACAGAACACCTGATAGGCTCAGCCCTTCAGTCTCTGCATCTTCGGCACAGTACACCCCTTGACATCTCACAGCCAGTCTGAGGTTCCCATGGCTTTGCACGATTCTTAAACCAGGGGCTCTCAATTCTGAGAGCATGTTACACTCACGTGGTGGTGGTGAAATGTTAAAAGATGCCAATCTGGAGTCATCTCAAGCCAAAGTAATTAGATCTCCTGGTGGTGGTGAGGTGGGCTGTGTCAAGTTATATTAAAAGTTCCACAAAATGTAGAGCCTACTTGAGATCTCATGTAATCCTTTTGGAAATATAATACTGCCTTGAACTTTTTTTTTTTCCTTCTGTTTTAGGTGAACCTTGTCTGACAGACTACACCTACTGAACACACAGAGACTTGAGAATAAGATCCAATCAGTATACTTAATTTGACCAATTCCCTTAAATCAGAGCAACTCAACAAGAAACAAAGCAACAGCAGCAAGCCCTGACTGGCTACCCACACCGCTCTTTCTTATGAGATGGTCCTTTTTATTTCTTGCATAGGAAGATCTGGTTAAAATGTAGCTTCCTGATCTTTGCCCCAACTTCAGGAATCAGAGCTCCTATTAACCAGAGAATTTGCATTTCAACAGGCTTCCCAGAGCATATAAGAACACAAAAGCATGGCACCCCACCTTTCCAAGAAGTCGCATTAGTTGGAGATCTGCAAAATCATTTCCTCCTGGCAATAACGGTTGGGGGTTCTCCACCTGGTTGCACAGCAATGTGAGATATAAACAATTCATTCTGAGGTCGCATCCCAGGCCTTTGAGTGTGTGTGTGGTACCCCCATCTCTAAGTTTTTGAAAAGCTCCCTATAGAATTCTAAAGACAAGCACATGACGAGCTGGTGCTGACACTGGGCTGGAAAGATAATAATGGTAATAGAGACTCAGGAACTATATTGCTAAGGAGTCTTTTCTTTGGCCAAACATCATTTCCTAAACAAATTCTTCCGCGTTAGTGAGGAAAGGGGGGGGGGGGGAGCCTGTTTCCTGTCAGTTTGTCTTTTGCAACACAGAAGGGAGCACACATTGAGGAAGCGTTTGAGGCAGTGGGCACTCTAAATATTCATTATTCAGCACAGGGACTAAAGGCTCTCTAGGCATTATTAAACAAATTGATGAACACTAAAGCTGGATTTCAAGGCAGGATAAAATGCTGCTGGAGCTGAAATCCACTGATTCTTCATTGAAAACTCTTGTAAGTAAAGACCCAGGAACTGACTTCATGAATTTCCCCAGGCAGGCGACAGTATTTACATCTCAAAAGGCTGCTCTGCCTCCCTTGGATTGGACCCTAGCTATTAAGGATTCCCGAATGAACACAGGATGAAATGCAACTTAATTCTGTCTGCTGAGGAGAGAGGTTTCAGAGCTCACCCTGCTGGGTGCTGTGCATGGTGTGGCAGTTATTACGTGAACAAATGCAAACGCAAGCCAATTACCTCTGCAGCCACCTGGTTGGCTCTTTAGCAGAACTTACAGTCATGCACAAAGAACTCTGGGTTCTTATTTGTGGTCCCGAATTAACACTGGGAGGGGGGGCATCTTTTTTTTTTTTTCTGGTACATTCTGAAGGTAGGGTGGAGGAAGATCCCAGAACAGTTCCTGTAATTCCTACTCAGCTGGTAGCTACTAGAACAGGCTTGGAGAACAGGAGATTATAAAATGCCCTGTGGTACCATATTCTTTTAAGCGACAAAGGGGGAAAATGAAGAGCCAGCTGCCACTCACAGAGCAAAGGAAATGTCGAGCTTGTTCTGGCTCTGCCTGCATATCTCCACCAAACCTAATCAACCCCAAGTCCCCAGTAGGAAGGCCATGAAGTGCGCTCCTATCCCAAGTCTGTGATTGGCTTCAAAACCCTGTCATTCATCACTTTAATAAGCACTTAATAAGTAAATCAAAAGCTATTAAAACACTCTGACATTGAGCTTGAAAGATAGAAAAATCATAAGTTGATCCCCTGAACCCTACTCTTAAAAGCAAAGACATAAAAACCTGTAAGTCAAACACTGTGTTGCCTCAGTCCCAGGAAATTAGCTGACCATTTGAACAGATGGCCCTAACTAAACAAATCTTAAGATTCATGGTGTCAGGATGCTATGGGCCCGAGATTAGCTTGGCCGGGCTTTGAACTAACAGCCCTGAGACAGTTGGTGCCAGGATGCTAAAAGTTTGAGATAAGCCTGACCCCCTTGAACTGGAGCTCATGATATATAGTGTGAAACTACTTCGAAATAGCCAATTATAAAGTGACACACCATGCATCTTAGGAATTTGAGATCAAATGTATCCATGACCTAGTGACCTGTTCTCCCTCCTTCCCCCTTCCCTAACTCCACTCTCAGCCTTCCCTCTTCCCTAACTCCACCCCCACCTGGTTTGTAGATGCCCCCTTAAAAGCTGTAAACTTCTTTTGTTCGGCTGCTGAATTCCGCTGCCCCTGCGCGGGCTTGAAGGAAAGACAGCCCTGGCTAGCCAGTAAACCTCTTGCAATTTGCATCAAGTTGTGTTTCTCGTGAGTGATTTGGGGTGCGTCTGCAGTTCTCCACGGATTGGTGAGGTCCTTTTCATTTGGGTTTTACATTTTGGTTCCCTGACCGGGAAACAGCAGCCACCCCCACACTCCCAGAAACAACCTTGGAGGTAAGGGGATCCCCAGTGTGAGTGAGTGAGTGCATGAGCCGGCCGGCGAGTCCATTGTCTGTTTGAGGTGTGTTTAAAATAATCTGTATTCGGTCCGAAATAATCTGAACTCGGTTTGGAGTATTCTGTAAAGCACCGGCAAGTCAGTTGTCGGGTCTGATTCTGTATCTGTACCTGTATTCTGTATTCGGGAAAGCGCTTTTTGGTTTTGCAGCTGCTTCACTGGTCGTAATGACTGGGAAGCTGTAGTCGGCAGACGTGCTTGGATGGCTACAAGCTGCCAACCCTGGAGACGTCCGGGGGGGTTAAGGAGGGCCAGAGGTGTCTGGTGAAAGCCTCCTATCTGAGGAAAGAGGATTGCGGTCTCCTTCTGAGAGGGGAGCCTCGCAACCCCCTTCCATCTGAGTCGGTTGTGTGGTTGGGGAGTACTAGGTGTAGCCAGTGTGTTTCAGGTTGTTTGGTTTCTGCTTGCTGTTTTTGTGTTTTGTCCTTGTTGTGCACGTGATGAGGAGACTCTTGACTGCTGGAAGAAGTTAGAGAGACTTGAGGGGCTGCAGGGCTTTACTCTGCAATATTTGGTGAAAGGAACAGAAAGTGAGTGAGAGAGAGAGAGAGAGAGAGAGAGAGAGAGAGAGAGAGAGCTAAAACAGTGTGCTCTCAGGCGTGTTAACAAAAGAAAAGGCTATTTCAGAGCCCTTCTGGGAGCAGGAGCAAATTAGGAGGTTTCTCTCTGGCTCCTACTGAAGAGAATTCTTAGTTATGCTTTCTCTATCTACTGTGTGTCCTTGGCGCGCCAAATCTGTCCACGTGTCTGTCTTTGTTTCGTCGGAATGAATAAATGTTCTATGTTTCATGTTTTAAAACAAAAAGGTTAAAACTTCTGGCTTGATTTAACTTAAAACTCTCTTAAAGGATAATCTTAATTTACACAATAGAAGCTGATAAATAAATTACCTTGCTCTGGGGCTGGAAATAAGGCACACCAGAAAGAACCCTGGCAGGTATGATTATTTGCATAAGCTGCTCTTGGAGGGGGCCAACAAGTTTTTTACTTCTATGGTAAAAAAATTGATGGCTGTTTTCCTAGGAAAATTTTTTGTGACCGTGTTTATTAGCTTATTAGGCTCAACAAATGACAAGGTGCTTTCTTTTGAAATTACAGCTAGAAAAAGTAAGAAAGATTTGTTTGGATGAAATATATAAAATGTACATCTACTTCACTTTTGTTTCTGACTGGTTTTAAAGTACTAAATGTTCTATGTGTCTTGGTTATATGTTATTAACCTATAAGTTAGTTATTAGATATGATTAAAAATTACAACTTTTGGTAACAAAAAGCTAGATTAAAATTGGTAACTCAGGGTTAGAGTCATTCAGAGATCAGATATATAAAGATAAGATTTAAAAACAATGTCTCTTTAGTGAGATATTAAAAGCTGCACTATCATACATTCAGATATAAAAACTGGCAGCCGAACTATGTAAGATAAAAGTAATGTACTTGCTGTTAATTAAAAAAAAAAATAGATTGTTTACATTGTTAAAAATTGGTTTTGTTTCCCAAAGTTATGGTTATACTCTAATATTGCAAAAGAAACTTAAAAATATAAACTGCCAGTATTCCATTGAATTTTTGACTCACCCATGTTTATGGTTGAGAAGAGGATCGAACAGGTGGAGATGATTGCAAAAGTAATAAGAAATAAAAACAGCTGTGGCACAGTACAGGCCTGCTGCCAACTTTATTTGATACAGTGACAGAGGCAAATTTAGCCTCACCAAGATTGAAAAAGAGATATTATTAGAAAGTTTTGCCTCAAGAAATGGTTAATAGCCCTCTGAAAGGAGTTTCAATGCAAGTCTTTGTTCTCATAAAACGAGCTTTAAAATTTTGGGGAGTGCTTGTTGCTCCAGAAAACATTCAAAAGCAATATCTTTTCAATACTTGAGACACCAGTTATATTCCTAAACGAATTGTGGCACAGAAAATTCAAAAAAAAAGAAAAGATAGTTTACTTACTTTAAATGATTTCAGAAGCTTCTAGGAGATGCTAATTAGATAACAGCTCACCTTAGGCTCACCAGAGGAGGACTTAAGCCTCTGTTTGATGTTCTCAAGGGAGATGCAAATCTTAATTCCCCTTGACAATTAACTGATGAAGGAGAAATAGCTTTGCAGAAAGTAGAGGAAGCTGTTAGTTATCAATAGATACATTATACAGACTGGTCAATTGTTGGCTGTTTCACAACAGTTCTTTGGGAAAAGGGACCATTAATATAGATTCATATTTCTTTATCTCCAAAGAAAGTTTTAACACCCTGTTTTAAAGCTGTTGCTGTGTTAATACAGACTTGTAGGTCAGGGTTACAAAAGTATTTTGAGAAGAACTTAATGAACTGTTCCTTATTCCAAAGAGCAATTAAATTGGTTATTAAAGAATACTGATATTTGGCCTATCATATGACCAACTTTCTAGACAAATTTTGTAATCATTATCCAAAAGACAAGTTGTTACAATTTTTCTATACATGCTTTTATATTTCTTATAAATTTACACATGCAGCCTATAGTGTATATACTCTATTTACAAACGGCTCATCTAATGGGAAGACAGTATATGTAATTGGATCCTCTTCAGTTTCCCCCTGCTTCAGCACAAATAATTAAGTTACGTGCTGTAGCCACTGTTTGAAATGCTGAGGAATGAAGCTTTCAATTCCTATACTCGTAGCCAGTAATATAGCTCATGGTTTATAATTGCTTGAAATTGTTCCGTATTTAGATATTGCTAATTCTCAAATTTTACAAATACAGTTTAATTTAAGAAACATGTACTTTTCCTTAATTTTATAAGACATTTGAAAGCTCATGCTGGATTGCCTGGATCCCAGGAAAATGTCACAACAGATTTATATACTAGGCAGATTATAGACATTCTTCCTTCTTCTTGTTAGTTCTTCTTGAGACAGTGGAGGGGGAAGAGCCTTGGCAGGGGTTAGGACCTTGTTTTAGGAGATATTTAAAGTTGCTAAATAAAAAAGTTTACTTGTCTAAGTTACTATACCACTGTGGCTGGCCTGCTTTCTCTGATCCTCTGAAGCCAGAAAGTGCAATTTCTTCAATTTAACACATCCTGAAAACAGCCAAGGATTAAATAAACAGCCTTTGTTCTATCTCATCAGGAACTGCTGGGTTCTAACTGTGCCTGCTAGTCTCAGGTTGCAGAAAGAAAAGACATTTAGAAGAAGTTGTTGTAGAGTTTATTACTAAGTGTGAAAAGTTTCCTAGGAAAGCTGTTTAGGGAGAGAAGTGGAAAGATCCTAAGTGGAGAAAAGGAAAACATATACCGTAAGTGGAGATAGGTGAAAAATTCTATCCTATCTCTCCATTGTATCTGCCTGTCATCTCTTTGTCCTCAGTGCTTGTATATCTTTCAGAATACATAATCACACGTGACAGGGTTCATCACAGGCTCACACCTTGGGTCAAATCATGGGATGAGGTGGAAGTTTGCAACAGAGAATGTTTACATGCACGTCCATTGGGAGTGATTGTCTGGCTGGACATCCATTGCCTAATAACAGTCCAGTTACAGAAGAGCTTAATCATCATTGATATAATTTTAGAAATTCTTATAGGATCATCATTAGAACTAAGAAGCCATCTATTTGTCTATATAGCATCACCACAAGATATTATATCTTCATGGATCTGCAGAGATCTGCTCCAAAGGTGCTGTTGCTTGGTTATTGTTACACATGTTTAATTATAATGGCTTGAGACAGTAACTTGATATTTCTAGAGAGTATATAAGTCAAATTACAAAAACTTGTTCTCAGTGATCTCAATTTTTTTTTTTTCATAATGGTGTTAATACTTGAGAACCTATGCCTAATCAATTATGACAAGTGGATGTTACTCATTTCTGATTTTAGAAAATTAACATGTACATGTGACTTGACACCTTTTCAGGCTTTCTAGTTACAACTGCTTTAACAGGAAAAACAACTAAAAATGTAATTAGTTATTGCCTACATTATCTTTCTATGCTTGGTGTTCCATATCAGATTAAGATAGATGGAAACTGGCTATTATAGTCAGACATTTGAGATGTTTTGTTGACAATCTAATATTACCCATATTACTGGAATTCCTTATAATCCTCAAATACAAGGTATTGTGAAACAGATACTATGGAACTTTAAAATAATACCTTCATAACTATCTGAGAGTGGGAGGAGCGGCTACTAGTGCTTTTGCCCTGGTTCTTACAAGGAACACTGAAACATCAACTTTTGAAAAACCAAAAGAGGAGTAGTTATACACCCAGAAGGGGTTCCCTAGGGATATTCTTTATCATGCCTTGTGTGTTCTCAATTTTCCAAATCTGGTTGCACATGGCAAATCTGCTGCTGAATGCCTTTGGCACCCCGAGACCAATAAAAATTATGTAACAGTTATGTGGAAGGACCTTCTTACCTTTAAATGGAATGACTCAGACCCAGTTCTCATATGGGACTGAGGATTGATATGTCTGTTTGATACCAAAGAAGCACAACTATAGATGGCTGCCAGAAAAATTGGTGAAACAAATAGATACTTCCACAAAGCCAGACCTAACTATAGATAAGATAAATAACAATTGACATCCAGGGAAGAGAGATCTCCCTGAGAATTCCCTTCTTTTTCCTT
Source organism: Arvicanthis niloticus (assembly GCF_011762505.2). NCBI lineage: Eukaryota > Metazoa > Chordata > Mammalia > Rodentia > Muridae > Arvicanthis > Arvicanthis niloticus. Next base: position 28,155 of record NW_023046181.1, read on the forward strand.
TCCAGATAAAAAAGGCCACCCGTGATGTCTGCTGTTGGAAGTTCTAATTCTGATGCCAGCTTCAGGACTTCTACCACTCAGAACTTCAAGGGGCCATTGACAAGGACATCGAGCAGCTAGAGATTGACATCACTATCTGAAAAAATGCCTTGTTTTGCTGTCTGAAGTGGTCCCCCCACCCCACCCCACCCCCACACACAGAGGGCTGGATCTGGCCTCCCTTCAGCAAGGGACTATGTTCTGTCCTCAAGGAGGATTGCTGTTTTTATACTGACCATACTGGGGTAGTTAGAGATAATATAGCTAAGATCAGAGAGAGATCAAAATGACAAAAGAAATAGTGAGAATGAGTGGGAGGGTGGCTTAAAAAACTGGTTCTCCGCCTCTCCTTGGCTTACCAACCTTCTCCCTTCCATCCTGGGCTCTGTAGTCGTCTCCTTCTCCTTTTGACTTTCAGCCCTTGGGCCTGTAACAGACTCACTGGCTTTGTAAAACAACAAATTGACTCCTTGGCATCTAAACCTCTACAAGTATATTATTATTATAGACTTGATCTGGCTGATAGAGACTTGGCTGAGACTTGCATTGACCTATCTCCTTTAAAAACTGCATAGAACTCAGATCTATGCACGCTGGTTCACATGACATGAACACAGCGTGGGTACCTGCAAGGGGTGTGTGACGAAGTACTGCAGGGGGAGGACCCAAATTGTCCACATCTGAGTCCCCCGTGAAGCAAACCTGATTGCATAGAGGTTGGTGTTAATTTCTTGTGTCTCAAAGCTGCTGACTAGGACCCTCAATATCCTATGAAGCCCATGAGACATTTAACCCTCTCCTCCCCCAAAAGACACTATTTCTAATGATAATGGGAGGATCAGGTCAATCTTCCCCCCTCTGGTTAATGCCCGCTCATGTATCAATGAGATTTACAAATGTCTGCTTTCTCAGACCAGTCTCCTTAAAATTGTTTAAAAAAGAGATGCTGGGAGCCAAGACTTCCTTCTTCCTGAGAACTAATGTCAGCCTGAGTTAAAAGGACCTTATCAGCTACCCTGCCTGAGAAAAAATTAGCAACTTGAGCCTAACAAATGTTTTATTGCCCTCTTGCTCCAGAAAGTGGTTTGGGCTAAGAAAATGATGATTGCTAAGGATTTAAAAGCTGACATTGCCAATCCCCACTGGTATCCTCCCAGATGGGGCCCCTCCTTGTTCTCCTCCTATTACTCCCTCTAGGACCCTGCTTCCTAGATCAATCTGTAGCTTTTGTCAGAGAAAGGGTGAACACAGTACAAATATTGATACTCAGACAACAATATCAGTCTATACATCACCGGGGCTTGCAGATGAATCTAGTGATACTACGAATTAAGATTCTAAGATTAGAAACTTACATAAAAGAAAAAAATTGGGGAATGAAAGATAGAAAAATCATAAGTTGATCCCCTGAACCCTACTCTTAAAAGCAAAGACATAAAAACCTGTAAGTCAAACACTGTGTTGCCTCAGTCCCAGGAAATTAGCTGACCATTTGAACAGATGGCCCTAACTAAACAAATCTTAAGATTCATGGTGTCAGGATGCTATGGGCCCGAGATTAGCTTGGCCGGGCTTTGAACTAACAGCCCTGAGACAGTTGGTGCCAGGATGCTAAAAGTTTGAGATAAGCCTGACCCCCTTGAACTGGAGCTCATGATATATAGTGTGAAACTACTTCGAAATAGCCAATTATAAAGTGACACACCATGCATCTTAGGAATTTGAGATCAAATGTATCCATGACCTAGTGACCTGTTCTCCCTCCTTCCCCCTTCCCTAACTCCACTCTCAGCCTTCCCTCTTCCCTAACTCCACCCCCACCTGGTTTGTAGATGCCCCCTTAAAAGCTGTAAACTTCTTTTGTTCGGCTGCTGAATTCCGCTGCCCCTGCGCGGGCTTGAAGGAAAGACAGCCCTGGCTAGCCAGTAAACCTCTTGCAATTTGCATCAAGTTGTGTTTCTCGTGAGTGATTTGGGGTGCGTCTGCAGTTCTCCACGGATTGGTGAGGTCCTTTTCATTTGGGTTTTACAAGCTTGCTTCCTCAAGCAAACCATAAAGGGCTGGAATTTACAACATTTACCAAGGAGAGGGAGGAGGATGCTAGATTTAAAAATGAATTTATTAGCTTGTTTCTTATGCTGTTTCTCTCTCTCTCTCTCTCTCTCTCTCTCTCTCTCTCTTCCCCTGGGATGCAATAAACTAAAATGGCTGGATGTCGTGCTGCAATGCTAAACTCCTAGTTAAGTTTCATGTCATTATGCAAGCTACTCTGGATTTCAGTGGTGATTTATAAGGATGTGCTAGTGAAACCTCAGGGAAAACATCCCCTTTTAAGTAAAGGGGCCTGAGGCTATTTGACCAATAGGTGTAGCTGGGATGCCAGTGGTACTGAAAGATAGAAAAATCATAAGTTGATCCCCTGAACCCTACTCTTAAAAGCAAAGACATAAAAACCTGTAAGTCAAACACTGTGTTGCCTCAGTCCCAGGAAATTAGCTGACCATTTGAACAGATGGCCCTAACTAAACAAATCTTAAGATTCATGGTGTCAGGATGCTATGGGCCCGAGATTAGCTTGGCCGGGCTTTGAACTAACAGCCCTGAGACAGTTGGTGCCAGGATGCTAAAAGTTTGAGATAAGCCTGACCCCCTTGAACTGGAGCTCATGATATATAGTGTGAAACTACTTCGAAATAGCCAATTATAAAGTGACACACCATGCATCTTAGGAATTTGAGATCAAATGTATCCATGACCTAGTGACCTGTTCTCCCTCCTTCCCCCTTCCCTAACTCCACTCTCAGCCTTCCCTCTTCCCTAACTCCACCCCCACCTGGTTTGTAGATGCCCCCTTAAAAGCTGTAAACTTCTTTTGTTCGGCTGCTGAATTCCGCTGCCCCTGCGCGGGCTTGAAGGAAAGACAGCCCTGGCTAGCCAGTAAACCTCTTGCAATTTGCATCAAGTTGTGTTTCTCGTGAGTGATTTGGGGTGCGTCTGCAGTTCTCCACGGATTGGTGAGGTCCTTTTCATTTGGGTTTTACAGTACCACCGTAATACTGCACACCATTGCCTTCACAATTGAAATGCGGGAGGATGAAGTCAGATTATATGGTAAAATAAACGGGGGGCACATGGTAGCCAAGGTCTGACATTCTCCAGGGTAACCTTGGCTCAACCCTTTGTAATGTCTAGTCCTCAGCTTCAACTGTAAAATCCATGAGCTGCCATTTCTAGAAAACCCAACCTCACAACAAACTTCTTGCTTCTCAGAAACATCCCATTTCTCTGGATCCCCTTCCTTCCCAGTCTCTGGGCAGGCACAGGAGTTGTGCTGTAGATGTATCACTCAGCTGATCCTAGGCTCCACAACTCTGTATATTGTTCAGTTATGGTGTATCATTGCCAGATCCGTAATGGTCTCCTGTCAGCCCTGAAATCATATACATGCAAGCAGCATTATTTGGACTAAGCGGTTGGCATGTCTAGAAATACACAAGAGAACATGCACTCACACACATGCACACACACACACACACACACACACACACACACATGAATGAGGGCATACACACATAACAATTAAAGAGGGAAAGAAACAGCGACTTTTAAAGAGATCAAGGGGAAAGAAAACCTAGGAGAATTTGAAGGAAGAAAGGGGAAAATTTATATAATTATAGTATAATCTCAAACAATCACTTTTAAAAAACACAAAATAGCCTCATGAGAGACTTCAAGGTAAGAGATCTGTATTAATTAAAGACATTTGAAAGTATTTACAAGTCAGCTTAACATTTCTGGGCCATGGGTGTCTGATTCCTTCCTGGGTGCGTACTGTTGAGAAGAATTGTGTTCACTAAACAAGGAAGCAAAAATGATGTCACATCTAAGTGGCAAATTTATTTTCATGATTCTAGATTCTAACACTGTATTTCAGTTCTGATTCAGGAGAAGAAAAACAACCGCTATTCTTTATTTAGATTTTGTATTAACAAATCAAAGTCTTGATTTAAGGAAAAAGAATGAACTGACTAGGTAACACTAATGATCTGCTTCTACACCACAGTGTATCATCTGGGCTCCCCACTGGCCAGCACAGTGTGAACCAGTTATCCCAGGGCTTCCATGAATGGCCTGTGTGTGACTCCTGTCACAGAGGAGTAGAGATGAGAAAGAGCACCTCTGGGATAACATGTGACAAAACACGTTGGAAACCCTTCCAGAGCTGGCTTACATGTAATAACCATCACGTACAGCAAAGCTCACACCCTCCAGATAGGAAAGAAGGGAGAAACTGTGTAAATGCCCTTCCAGGACCATGAGCCTTCCAGCCCAGCGCTTTTGAGTAGATGCCTCTCCCCAGTTCACTAGCCGACTCCCTTTCTGGAAATATCCTTCTCAGTAAACTCTATTTCTACTTCATTTAAAACAAACCTCTTACTTTTATTTATTCTATATTATATGTTCTGCTCTCATGTATGTCTTCACAGCTCATTGTGCCTGGTGCCTGAGGAGGTCAGGGTGGGACACTACACCTTCTGCGACTGGGTTGTTGAGATCCATCATGTGGGCGCTGAGAATTGAGCTGGGTTCCCTGCAAGAATAAATAGTCTTAACCACTGAACCATCTCTAGGTACCCATGGTGCAATTCTTCATCCTGAGATACAAGGGCCTGAAAGCTTCCGGGGTGTCTCTGTCACCCAGGACTCTACTCACATCCACAGTTAGAATATATCAGAATTCCTCACTAAATTATGTGAGGTTGAGTTACCCATACTGGATAAGGCTGTTTCTAACTCTCTGGTCTTTCTCCACTCAACACGTGTTTAGCATGCATTTATATGCTTCCCAACCTTCCTCAGCCATAGATTCCCAGTACTGTCTGTTGGCTCGGACCCATACCAGGCCCTACAGAGGGAGACACCTGTTTTACATTAGTCAGGATCATAGTGGTACCTTAACTTCAGCTCAGATCTCTTTTCAGCCTTTAAGACGTGTTTACTGCAACTGGGCATCCCAAACTTACCTCAAAATCACCTTTTAAAACCAAGTTTGTGGTCTTCACCAAAATGGTCCTTGTTGGCTAGATTTTTTCCATGTCTACCACTCTGTGATGGTCAGCAGTCTCTAGACTGCCACATGATAGGCGTGCACAGTATGCTCCACTGCAACTGATTCCAATTGAAAATGTCTCTAGTTGTTGCAAATAGTCTCTGAAGGCAAAATCTGTCCCTTTTCCAAATGGTTGCTATAAAACAACAGGTTTAAGAACTTACTCTAATTGATACTGACTAATGAATTTCAGACATCCTTGTCCATGTTTTAAAGTACACTAAAACCTTACAGAGGAATTTTCCCCACCCGTGTGTAAAATAAACATCTAAAAATACCTACCAAGCCTCATAAGAGGTACTCACAATGTTTGTGCGTGTAGCCATATTGACCAGGAGGCTGCACTAACTTCCTCCTTGGTAACTTTTCTCAATAGCCACATCTTCTGAACGTCTTTGAATAACTGGGTGAATTCATATCTTGTTTAATTCTCTGAATTGCTACTTTGGTTTTGAGCATTGCAACTTTAAAAGGAAACTGCTTGCTTCTTCCTCTTGCGGGTTATGAACCTATACCTGTTTTTATCACAGTGACTTCTACTGGACAGAGGAGTAGCTGGGCAAAGCAACTCCATAATAATGAATACCTTGGTCAAACTTGGGCATTTGCTATATACTCATACACGTATTATCTCGTCAATCAGTGTGTGTTGGGTTATGGTGTGTGGGTCCCGCGTTTGCCCCCCAAAGGGGCTAGGGCCGGGGCTGGGAAAGACAGAGGCATGGGAAGTTTGACTGTGTTCTCCCCATGCAGGTGGACTAAGGGCTGTGTGAAGCCACGGGACCCCAGTTTTCTCAGGGCTGGCCTGAGGATAAATACCTTTTGCAAGGATGAGGGTCTGGGAAGAAATGTTTAATTGGCTATGCCCCTCTGGCCTTTAGGGACCTCATTAATATGAAGATCTGTCTTGTGGCTCCCTGGCCTGTAGTCACACCCTCTATCTGCGGAGGGGCTAGGGTCATTGAAAGGCACAAGTCTATGGAGGGCTTTGTCCTCATGTTAGGAGCCTAGAGTCTGGGAACGTGGCGAAATGCCTGCTGTCTTTGCAGGGGACCCTGCAGGGTCTCTGGCGATTTCTAGTAGGTGCTTGACCAGAAACCAGGCTGTCTTTCATGGTCCTACAGGTGTGTATGTGCACTGATTCAAGAAAGATGAGCACACACATACACAAGCACGAGAGAGAGAGAGAGAGAGAGAGAGAGAGAGAGAGAGAGAGAGAGAGAGAGATTACTTGAACAGACCAGGTACAGAGGACACTATGGAAACAGACAAGAGAGCAGCCATCCCATTTCCTTGTCTATTCAGGGCAATCCCAACTCCTCACTCTTGTTACTTCTACGTGACTATTCACATGGCACACTCTCAAAATCATTCCAGTTTACAAGATAAATTATATAGCAATGTTAAATACGGATCAAGTTCTACAGTGCCCACGATTGGCTCGCAACGTTGGCAGCATGCAGGTGTAATTGCGTCTATCATCACTTTACATTTCCACCCTACACACTTTTCATTATATTAGAAACTTTTTTTTCTGGGTAGTTAGCAAATTCTCCTCCCTCTTCCAAGCTACATATTACTTCCACCAAGGAGCTTTGCTCCTCCCCTATAATTATCCCCAGTGACCCTTGTATGAAAGGGAACAATGACCAATGAGAGAGAAAAGCAGCCTGGGAGCCTGAGCTACAGGAAGCCATAGCTCATTCTCACCCACATCTGGAACCACTGTGATGGACAATCATGAGTAGTGGCTTGAAACAGGGTCTTTGTTTCTGTCTTCCTTGGAATTGTGTTCTTCTGCAGCAATCTTCCCTTGCTCCTTTGCATAATTTCTGGCAGGTCTTTGACTTTCTGTTTAATCTTACCTAATAGATAGTCCCATAGTCCCTTTAAATCAAACTTACTGTCTTAATTCAGGAAATAAATGCCCCATTGAAGACAATAATAAACAGCCGGCGCTAGACTGTGTAAATTCATCAGGATTGCTCTGTGTCTCTACCTTCCTCACTCATGCTGTCCCTGAATTTCCCAACCTAGTTAGGCTGACACTTGCAGTATGAACAGGGTGTAAGGTCTTTATTCTAATGGGTTTCTCAGATCTCAGTGCTGTCTGGCTCCAGGAAAGCAAAAGGAGAGAGGAGAGCAAGGCTTAAGCGTTGTTTCTATGAGTTGGGCATTTTCCACCACTGTTTCTATCATCCAGCCAGACTCCTTCCTTCAAGGGCACTTGAGACATCTTCAGAAGGAGAACTGAGTGAACCCTGGCAGCATCCTCTTCCAAGCCCTCATCTCCACAGTGGCGTGGCAACACACCAGTCTCAGCTCCCTCCTTGACCTGCTATTGAGGAGGGAACTCAGGTTAGCTCAGGTTAGCTCCTCTACTCCTCTTTGTTTCCTACAAGAATCAGACCCCAAAGTGCAAATCACTTTGCTTGTCACAGCCAAGGTTCAGATTCTGTATTTTTTATGTCTAAATTTGAGGGGATGCAGGATGGGCTTGATATCCAACTCCTTACTTGGCTCAAAGTGACAAGAAGGTTTCCATAAAGCCCCGTATGAAGGAGAAAGGAAACAGCCTAGGCTCCTTAGCCTCTTCCCTCCCCTGATCTCCATGAGCGTCACACCACTGAGAGCAAGGAAGACTAACAGATATTATATTCACTGAGTTGCGATGACCAAACCCTATGGCACGCATGTGTCTCCCTGATCTATTGCATTGGTATTATGTTAGTTAGTTTTTATTGCTACAGTAAAACACTGACAATAAGTTAAGGGAGATTTTTTTTTCCAGAGGTTTAGTCCATGCCTCCTAATAGTTCATTCAACCACCAGCATATCAGTGGATTGATGAACTTAGCTCATTTGTGATCTGACTGCAGTATCAAACCTTCAACACAGGAGCCTTGGGGACATTTCCTATCCAAAACACAGCAGAGACCTCAATAAAAAAGTCCCTAAGGATTGAGTGGAAAATCTAAGACACCACAGATGTTCTGTGAATAGTAATGTTACTATGTCCTAGTTTCCAGGTAAATCAGATGAGGTAAATTCCTGGCACATTACAAATTCAACCCAAGCAATGCTTATTTCTTTCTTGTATTGCCCGAGTTTCCAGAAAGATATCTCTAGGGTCCTTTCTCATACAATTCAAGCACCTTACTCTCACAAGGGAAATCTAAGAAATTGCTTTCCTGTGTGCTGTGTCTTATACTGAGTTGAGAAATCCCCTCTGATCTGCTGAACTTTCCAATCCCAGAAGGAAAAAAAAAACACTAAGAAATTAAAAGGTCAAGAATCTGAAAGTGCCACTTGTAAATGGACAATCTTACTGGCAAGGCAAGTCTTTGTAGGTGGCAAACAAAGCCTACATTAGGGCTTAAGAAAGAATGAAATGGGTAGGTTTCTTTGGGCACTTTAATTTTGAGCAATAACAGTTATGAGTTCCTCTACAGAGCTTGCAGATGCTGTGGGCTAAACATCCAGCCACCACTGAGAACTAATTCAGAATTTCAGCAGAGTAGGGAGCTACAGTGTTGCCTCATTGAGAATGTAAAAGATAATTTGCTTCAACATGGCAGGATCTGTACCCTGCCCTCATCCTTCATCACCCTCTGCAAAGCTTACAGTCAAAATAAAACACAGTAAGCAGCTATAACAAACCAACTGTCTATCAGAGTCAAAACATTCAGAATATCATATATAACTACTCAAAGGCTTTATTAATGTTTTTAGAACATCTTTGGGTTCTCGGCAAGACTTAAAAAGTCTTAAAAGTTCAGAGTTTCCATCTATTTACAGTAGCCCCTCTCACCATCACTACTGTTGATATCTGCCTGGCGTCGTAGTTTTATAGCTGGGGAACCTACATTGACACACCATTATCACCCATACCTAGTGTCATTTATATTTCCTGGTGTTGTATGCTGTATAGGCTTGTCTAGTGAGATGTGTGTACCCCACGGTGGTATTTTACAGAATTGGTTCATTCCTATAAAAGCCCTGTGTGGTGCACAGGGTTCCTGTATTCCTCCCATGTATGTGAATAATGGCTCTCTCTCTTCTCTCTCTTCCTATCTCTCCCTCTCCCTCTCTCTCTCTCTACTCCCTCCCTCCTCTATCCCTCTCTCTCTCTCCCTTCTTCCCTTAGTCCCTCTCTGTCTCTTTCTCTCTGTCTCTCTGTCTCCCTTCTTCCCTTAGTCCCTCTATCTCTTTCTCTCTGTCTCACTCTCTGTCTCTGTCTGTCTCTGTCTGTCTCTGTCTCTGTCTCTCTCTGTCTCTCTGTCTCTCTCTCTGTCTCTCTCTCTCTCTCTCTCTCTCTCTCTCTCTGGTCTTGTGAGTAGCACATATCATATCGTTAGAGTCATACACAATGCAGCCCTTTCTGGTTGGTTTCCTTTGCTTAGCAACATGCACTTAATCCTTCTCCATGTCTGTTCTGGCTTCATAGCTCAGTCCCTTCTAGTTGAATACTATCCCACTGTACGGGTATGTTAAAGTTTGTTTATCCTCTTATCTGCTAAAGGATATTTGGTTGTATCCAAGTTTCATAACTATAAATAACACTGCTACTCATATCCTTGGGCAGGTTTTACTGTGGGCATACATTCTGAATTCATTTGGGTAAATTCCAGGCAGCATGACTGCTGGATCTTGTCATAAGATTCTGTTTAGCTTTGGAAGAAACTGCAAAAAAAATGCTTTGTAAATTCACTATACCATTCTGCATCACCACCAAAGATGAACACAAACTATTATAGTTCTACTATCTTGGCACTATTTTGTATTAGCATTATCTTAGAGTCTAGCTGTTATGACAAGTGCTAGTTATATCTTATTTTTGTTTATGATGCCCTTATGAACTATGATGTTGAATAATTTTTATATTCTGACTGGTCATATATTTATCCTCTTTGAAAAAAAAAAGTATGTTTTCTTGTCTCCACCTTTGTTTTAAAGAGATCTGCTTTCCTGTTAGCAAGTTCTAACAGCTTTGTGTATTTTGGGTGAGTATCACTCCTCAGGAATGTCTATGCTGCACTGATTTCTCTCACCCTTAGCTTGTTTTTTTTTCTGCATGGAGACAAATACTTAATAGCAGCAGCATCTACCTTTTAATTAATGTAATGGTTTCTCTTTCTGTTGTTTTGAGATAATACATGAACAATGCAATTTATAGGAACAGAGGTCTATTTGACACACAACTCCAGGTTGCAGTCCTTCATGGCAGGAAGGTACAACATCAGGAGATTGAAAGAACATATCCTGTGACACTCAGTAAAGGGCAGAGAGCCATGAACTACTGCACAGACATTCATTTCTAAGCTTTACTTTCCATTGTATGGAGGATCACCTACTTGCCAAAGTCTACATTTGACATCAGAGGGTTTAACCAAGGCAGTCAACAAAATTGGGTATTGGAGGTCCATGCTGATAGCCAATGACCCTACCTCTACCCCCAACTCTGACAAATGGCGATTTATGGGGTCAGTAGTACTGGTGGAACAAAACTTACTTGTCTGGGGCTGGCAAGAAATCCCAGTGAGAAACTCTGAACTTTTTAAGTCTTAAGTGTACATATATAAAGACAGACAGACAGATATACATATATACATTTGGATGGATAGGGCAAGGCCCCCAAGCCATTATTTTGTTACTTCTCTCTGGCATTTCTTATTCCCTCTTAAACAAATGTTCTTTAGGAAGTTTCCTCATAGATTAAATGTTACACAAAAGAGGAGTTACAGAAGGATGTTGATAGCTAAGTTCAAAGCAGTGTTTCATTGTACAAGCTCATTATAAGTTCAAAGCAACAGTTTCATATGGCCCTACTTTATCATAGTGTACACCTGTGGCTCATCCTTGGACCTGACCTAGAATGAATGTTTTTCCTTGGTCACGAATTTGTCCCAAGCCTATATCTCTTTTTAGCATAATTGTGAAAGTTCATGGTATTCCTTATTATGCAGCCTTTACTTACTATACTATGAGGAGTGGACACATTCTCTTCTTGATTCTACTTTTATTATATATTTATGGTAAAACAACTAAAACCATCTTTTAAAACATTTTCTAAAATTCTTTGAATCAAATCAGGAACTCTATAATGTCATCAACTCATCTAAACGGCATTATTTTTTGAAAATTCATCTTCCTGTTGCTCTTCAGGAAATCTGCCCAGTTGGGTGGGCTGATGCCCAGGGATCATCAGGCTATGTAATAAAGACAGGTAAGGCATATCAGCAGCAAGAAGCAATCCTGGGATGAAGTCTCTAAGGACCCCAAGGACCCTGCTCTTAGTGTGCACTCATCAGAGGCCATGCAAAATGGTTGGCCACCTCCAGAAAACTCACCTGCATTCCTTTAGGCTTCACTATATGGCTCCTGACACCCACAAAAGGAGTGGTCCGGGCCACAAATAAGATAGGTTTTCTCACATCAACTAATATTATCAAGATGGTCACTCACAGAAATTCTTGGCAGACAACCTAAATCTAAGTAATTCTTCACAAGCATGTCTAGAGGCTTGACTTGTAGGCGTCCCGCTCACAATGAGGCATCAGAACAATAATGTGCTTTGGTGAGAAATGCACAATAAGAGTCTGAGTAACTGCTCAAGGACAAAGAGCAAACCTGAGTCTATCGGCTATGATAAAACAATAGAAGAACATGAAAAGTCAACATTTGACCGTATTATGAAAACCCTATAGCTCCACCTGTTTATGTAACATACAGTAGGCAGGGATCATTACCCAAAGTATGGAGGGAAAACACAAGGCATAGATAATATACAAGGAAGGACATTGTCAAAATCATTGTCCAACACCTTTTCTGTATGTTTTGCAGATGTGAAGGGTACAACTGGACATCAGAGAAACACAGGGATTAAATTATGCCTTCTTTGCAGGTATTTATTTGTTGGCTTTGATATTTAGAAATATGGACTTTTATTTTGTATTTTAGGATGACAAGATTGTAGTATGATTCAATCAATGCTGTTTTCTTTTGCAAGGATATAAAAGCCAAAGGTATTACATGTATGAATGCAGTAAGTAGGTAGATTTTTATATACGGTTCTGTTTTAACAAGCTTCATAGAGCAGTTCACTAATGGCTTTGTGCTCCCAGAGGGTCATGCTCCCAACTACCTGACAGAGCCCTCTAGATTTATGAATGAAAAACAGACAGACAGACAGACAGACAGACAGAAGACAGACAGACAGACACACACACACACACGCCACACACACATACACACACACACACACTCGAGAGCCTTGACTAGCACAAAAACTGGGCAGTTTGCTGACTCAAAGTGTGTTTATACTAAAGAAACACTTTTATTTTATGAAAACATATTTTACTTTGAAATTATTTTAAACTAACACCTTGCTCAGGTTATCTTATATACCACACATTTTAATGTATAACATAATTTTATAATTTGAGCAGTACAACTGAAGGATCAATGCTTGTTTGGCTCAGTGGCAACAACGCTCAGTTGAAGTAGATGGAGACTCACACTACTAGGTACATGGTTGTACTCTATACTATCTGCAGAGCGGAAAGTTCCATTTTCATACTGCATCTCCCCCGTACCTCTGGCAAGAGCAGTTTCGGCATTTCATTCTGAGGACCACTTAAGGACTATGCCTCATAATGTCCTCAGTGCCTGAGCATACTCCTAAAACAAAAGCATTTGCTCTATACTTTGGGGCTCCCGCCTAAGGCTAATGACACTCTTCATTGGCCAGGTTTGATTAAAAGATACTCACTACCCAGATTTCACTAGCCCCTACTGACACTATCGAGATAGCTAAATATAGAGGCAGTCATCATCCCTTCTGGATGGTTTCAAGCCTGCTGATTAGTAAACAACCCCTGTAAATTCCAGTGGAAAGTGAGAGTCTCTCCAAACTCAAAGAATTCTTTTACCCCTCCTTGCTCCTTGCACATAGCAAGTAACCTGAAAGAACTAAGATTGTTTCGTTTTTTAGATAATTAGCTCTTCCCTTTCTTATGTTTGGATAAATACAATGGATGTTGCAGGGTTTTTTTTTTTCCTGAAGAGTTTCATATATAATTGCTTCAAGTCTATTTCTGCAATGTCATGATGAAATTATCCCCTGTGAACAAAACAACAGAAACGAAAGAAATAATTGTCTTCTATGTTTGCAGGCAACACTAGACAGAAGGTTCGTTTCATGAAGAATTGAAGCCAGTGATTTTGTCTAAATTTTTGTTATAAAAAGGAGCTGAGCTGAACACAGATATATTCTTGAAAAAAATCTGCATTATTCAATATATTAAAACACAAAAAAATGCATTATCTAAAAAAATGGATTTTCTATAAAAATTATTATAAAATAGAAAAAAAATTGTGAAACTAAAGAAATACTTGAAAAGGGTAATGTTCTGTCTTAGTTAGGGTTTTACTGTGATGAAGAGACACCAGGACCATGGCAACTCTTATAAAAAACAACATTTCATTGGGGCTGGCTTACAGGTTCAGACGTTCAGTCCATTATCATCAAGGTGGGAGCATGGCAGCATCCATGCAGGCATGGTGCAGGCAGAGCTGAGAGTTTTACATCTTCATCTGAAAGCTGCTAGCAAAATATTTCAGGCAGCTAGGATGAAGGTCTTAAAGCCCACACCCACAGTGACACACCTACTCCAACAAAACCATACCTTCTAATAGTGCCACTCCCTGGGCTGAGCATATACAAACCATAACCTGGACCCATAAGGTTATTCAAATATTTGAGTCTATGGCAGCCACACCTAAACATAGCATAATGCAAAATACATTCAGTACAGCTTCCAGACTCCCCATAATCTATAGCAGTCTCAACAATATTAAAAATACAAAATTCAAGGTCTCTTCTGACATTCATCCAATCACTTAACTGTAATCCCCAAAGCAAGATAGGAAACCAGCTGGGCAAACTCCAAACTCTGCATCTCCATGTCTGATTTCAAGGAGGGCTTCAGGTCTCCAACTCCTTTTTCATCTTTGTTGATTGCAACAGACTTTTTTCTCCTGGGCTGGTTCCAATCCCTGTTAGCAGCTTTCCTCAGCAGACAGCCCACAGCTCTGGCATCTCAAACATCTTGGGGTCTCCAAGGCAACTTGAACATTACAGTTTCTTGTTTCAGTGTCTGGAATCCACACATGATCTTCTGGGCTCCTCCAAATGGCTGGCTTCACTTCTCCAGCTCAGCCCTCTGTAGCACTCTAAGCTCAGGTTGATCCACTCCACTGCTGCTGTTGTTCTTGGTGATCATTCCATGGTACTGGCCTCTCCAATACACTGGGGTCTCCTGTTGCAACATCAATAGCCTCTCAAGGGCTCTCTTCATGGTGCCAAGCCTCAACTTCTTTGCATGACTCCTTTAGTCCTAGGCCATCAACTGCAACTGAGGCTGCATCTTCACCGATGGCCTTCCACGGCCTCTCACAGTGACAAGCCTCAGCTGCTCTTCATGACCCCTTCATGCCTTCAAAACCAGTACCACCTAGGTGACTCTTACACAGTACCAAGTCCAGCTGCAGCACAAGGTACAACCTTGGCTATCTCTGGAACACAGCTTCTTTGTGCTCTCACTTCCCAGAAGATTTCACCTCGGTGATGCTGGTCTTTTCTTAATCACTATTAATTTCTTAGCTCCAGCTCACCGGCATCAATTGTCCCAGTAGTCCCTTCTACTTTTCATTCTAAAGCCAGAGCCACATGGCTGAAGCTGCTGTCTTCTTCTACTTGCTTGGTCTGAAACATGGCTCCCCTCATTCTATTACCAGCGACTCCCTCTCTGCCTAAGCTTGGCTTTCCTGGAACTTGCTCTGTAGTTTGACCTTGAACTCAGAGATTTGCTTGAGTCTGTCACCTGTAATGCTGGAATTAAAAGCGTGTACCACCATGCCTGGATTTAAGCTTTTTTTCACTTAGATCCTGCTTTCTCCCAGGCTGGCCTTGAACTCAGAGATATGTCTGACTTTGTTTCCTGGGATTAAAGGTGTGTACCACCATGTCTGTATCTAAATTTAGGTAGGTGAAATCCTGCCTCAGAAATACCTTAATCTGTTATCTCCTAGGATATAGGATTCAATTCCATCTCACTTTCTGGAGCTCCTTTAATATTTGAACCATATGTTTTATATTTTTCCTTTCTAAGCTTGTTATGCTTGTTACAAACTCTCTTCATGAGATTTAACCAGAGAGCAAAGTCTCTGCTGGGATATTTTTTTGAGACTTCCTTTGTCAATGTAATTAATACAAATCTCTTTACCTTAGACTCAGGTGGACTCTTCAGACAAGGGCAGTAGGCAGCCACATTCTTCACCAAAATACCACAAAAAGAGTCTCTAGGCCACATTCTGAAATTATTCTCTACTGAAACATTTTGGGTCAGGTCTGCACAGTTCAAATCATACTCAGCAACAAAATCTTCTATATTCCTACTAGGATGTCCCACTAAGCCCCACTTAAAGCATTCCACTGCTTTCCAAATCCAAAGTCCCCAAATCCACATTCCTTCAAACAAAAGAATGGTCAGGACTATCACGGTAATATCCCAGTCCTGGTACCAACTTCTGTCTTAGTTAGGGTTTTACTGCTGTGAACAAACATCATGACCAACACCACTCTTAGAAGGACAGCATTTAATTGCGGCTGGCTTACAGGTTCAGAGGTTCAGTCCATTATCATCAAGGCAGGAGCATAGCAGCACCCAAGCCTGAATGGTGCAAGCAGAGCTGAGAGTTCCACATCTTCATCTGAAGGCTGCAAGCAAAATATTTCTAGGCAGCTAGGATGAAGGTCTTAAAACCCATACCCACAGTGACAGACCTAAACCAACAAGGCTATAGCTTGAATAGCCATACCTTCTAATAGTGCCACTCCCTGGTCTAAGCATATACAAACCATAGCATGTTCTGTTTGCTAAACTACAAAATTTATATAGGATATGACTATCAGCGCAATAGCTGAGAAGTATTCCAGTTCCACATGAAGACCCAAATAACCTGGAGTTTTGGGGAGCTCCCAAACACTGAACCAAAGAGTGAGCGTGGGTGGGACCTAAGACCCCCTTCCCCCTTGTACATATGTAGCAGACATGCAGCTTGGTTTTCATGTGGATGCAGAACAACTAGAGCGAGAGCTGTCCCTGAATCTGTTGCCTGTTTGTGGAGCCCATCCCCCTAAGTGGGCTGCCTTGTTTGGCCTCAGTGGGAGAAGATATGCCTAGTCTTGCAGTGATTTGATATTCCAGGAGGGGTGATAACTTGGGGGAACGGGGCATTCCCCCTTCTCAGAGGAGAAGGGGAGGATGGAATCAAGGGAGGCTCTGTGTGAGGGGCTACAGGGAAGAGAAGGGAGAGATACTGGGATGTAATGTGAATAAAAGAAAAAGACCATCCGTGGAAATTATGAGTATATAGAGACAGAGCTAGATGGACATACCTTTAGTCTCAGCTCAAAAAGTCAGAAATTTGTCATGTCCATTACAGAATTCTTAATGGTAGTGAAACAGAAATAAACCAAGTGTCAGCCATCTGGTAAAGATTATTATTATAAAGATAAAATAAAACCACAGAATAAGCTCTTAATAAGGTTTGTGGTTTAAATAATGTGTGCTCAGGATGCCTGAGCTGGGGAGAGCAGGTTCCTATAGCCACTTGGCTCTTTATTTCTTTCCCAGAGAATTGAATACTGAAATCTTAGCTCCCCAAGCCTCAGGTGTCTTATCTGAAAAATGGGATTATGCAAAGCAATTTCCTGAGTGGGTAACTATGAGAATTAAACATGTTGTCTGTGAAGGAAACTGATAATTATATTATATTTTCTTACTTTAAAAAGATTAACTTTTTATTTTCTGTGTATAGTTGTTGTTCCTGCATGTATGGTTACACACCCTGTGCAGACCTGGTTCCCCCAGAGGCCAGAAGAGGGCATTCAACCTACTGGAACAGGAGTTACAGTGGTAAGCTACCATGTGGGTGCAGGGAATCAAATTCAGATACTCTGGAAGAGAAGCCAGTGCTCTAACCTTCTGAACCATCACTCCAGTCCTAAAGTTCCCTCATAAAGAATATTTCCCACAAGTAAAGAAAGCCACATAAAATTGCCTTTTTCTAGTTAAAAAATCACCAAACTCTGAAAATCTCTTATAGTAAATGTTAATATACTAAAGTGTTAAGAAAGAAACCAGAATACAAAAAAGAGTACAGAATCTCATTTCAGAGAGAGACGTGGACCCAAAGACAATAGTGCTAATCTTACCTTAAAGAAAAGTATTAATGAATTTCCATATTACCATGTGTTAGATTGAAGGTATCAAACCACAGGAATTTTGTGTTAAATTACCAAAGAATGTGCATATGTGGACACTGTGTATGTGAGCACAGACCTGTGCACACGTGCACACACATACACACACTCACCTCTACACACATATGAGAAGCAATGACAAACATATATTTCAGTCATGACAGCTTATATCCATGTACCTACGACAAGTGGAACATAAAAATTTTTTTAAAAATAACAATGCCTTAAAGTTATAGCCCGAGTTCTCTGAAATAAAGTGCTTAGATAGGAAATATTGGTAAGACAGATGTACATGATCCTGTCTAGACCATGACTGATATCCAACATGAGAGCTTCTGCATAAAAATCCATTAATTCTCTTTCTGCAGAGCTAACAATGGTTATGTTTGTGTATACAAAAATTAATATATTCTGATAAAATTTTATACTTAATATATTCTTGATGATTATGTAAACAATATAAACTAAAATTGATAGAAATTTTTATATATTTTCAAAGTCATATATATATATATAAAATAAAGTATTTTTCTGTTCTTTGTTATCTTTCTTTCTTTTTTGGGGGTGGGTATAGTTGTGGAACAGATTTTTTTATTTCTCTGTAGACCAGACTGGCCTTGAACTCACAGAGGTCTGCTGCTCTGTCTCCCAAGTGCTAAGATTAAAGGTTTAGATTACCACTGCACAAAAAACATATTTCTCAAACATATTTTATTTCATGTATTTATTTCCATGTGGGAGGCAGTGTATATGCAAAGGTTTAAGCGTGAAGGGTTGAGGATAACTTGGTGGATTTGTTTCTTTCCTTCTACTAGATGGATCCTGGGGAAAGACGTCAGGTCATTAGGGTTGACGGCAAGTTCATTTACATATCTGTCTGCCAACCCACTATATTTTTAAAAATGGAGTTGTATTCAATTAAAGCATAACAGGAAAGTGTACTAATGATGATATACATTAATTAATGATTACATTAGAAAGGCACAGCCTCTGAATATAAATCAAGCTCCCTCTCTGACACATTGTCTTCATAATATATATGCTCTTGAGACGAACAAAACTCCTCATGTAAAGGGGAGGTTGAGCCCACAGGAGAAAATTCGCAGGGATTGTACTAGGAGATCTGAAAAGAATGAATTATTCCAAAGCAAATGATTTCTGAGGTCCTCGGGAACTGGGCCTTGCTCATTCTCCTGGCTTTTTGCCATTGTATATTACAGGGTCTCCCTGCAGGAGTTAGGGAATTTTCAACCATAGAATGTACTAAATGAAAAAGAAGTAAAACAGGTCTTGGGGTTTGAGAATAGAAAGAGGCATGAAGAGGAACACTGAAGAAGAGTGATCAACCACAGTAAGGTTGCCTGACCTAGTAAAGTGGCCTTGCACTTTAAAAGAAAATGGCGTCGCCTCATCCCCACCTCCTCTCCCTATGAATGAAACAACCCCTGAGACACACAGAGAAAAAGTCAGCTTCAGGAAAAGCAGATTTCTCTCTCTCTCTCTCTCTCTCTCTCTCTCTCTCTCTCTCTCTCTCTCTCTCTTTCTCTCTCTCTCTCTCTCTCTCTCTCTCACACACACACACACACACACACACACACACACACACACACACACACACACATTCTTGCTTAAAAAGTCCAGACAACAGACTTTCTGGTCTATCATCCACCCTTTGCTTTAGTAGCCTGTTGGAAAATTCAAACTTTGTCACTTAGGCTGACTTTCCTGTCTGAATTTTAGAGCAGTCAGCAAGGTCCTTATAACAAATGACCTCACACAATTTTGAAGTCATGAGCATGTTCATTAATACAGAGAGAGAGAGAGAGAGAGAGAGAGAGAGAGAGAGAGAGAGAGAGTATAGATCTGAGTGCTCACTAATGTAGTTTCATTATAATTCCCAAGATGATAACTTTGAGGATGACATAAAATGAATGATTGCTAAGGGAGGAGGGGTGGGAGGACCCCTTCCACTTAAGGAAATTAATTAATTAAAGGGTTAAGACTGATTGGTTAGAAATTCATGGGGAAAGGTCACTCCTCACAGAGTCATTATGCTTAAAGCAAACAGGCATCTGCTTACCCTGCAAATAAGTGGCAGGGTCTCTGTCTATCTGCATACAAATTGTCTGTGGGAGATGCTGTTAACCTCTCCTGCTTCAACTATAAAGGACACACAGACGTGTGCATGCATGTGTGTGTGTGTGCGTGTGTATGTGTGTGTGTGTGTCTGTCTGTCTGTCTGTCTGTCTGTCTGTCTCTGTGTCTCTCTGTGTCTCTGTCTGTGTGTGTATGTGTGTGTATACTTGTGAATCTCATACATTATTTTTTTTTAATTACAAACATCCTTTTATAGATTCATGAGCTTGAACTGGGTATATCATGTCTCATGTTTTGTTTTATTTCTTCCTTACTAGAATGTAGGAAGGCATCAGGGTACTCAGGAATCAGGACCAATCATTTTTTAATCCTACAGCCTGTCAGGTTGGTCTTCTAGTAAAACGACCATCAAAAGTTCAGGAAGCATCATATTCTGCTGTAGTCACATTTGTTCAAAGGCTTTCTGAAAGCAAGAAGGGGTCTGCCTTTAAAAGATAAAGTCATTTCGACAGCTCTCAATACCATTTGCATTTAGAATTTTCTAAGGCACAACTGCTGTAGAACCAAGATGGAGCTGAGGCAGAGATTACATGAATCCAACATGCATAGGAATCTAGAAAACCCACATGCTGTGGGATGGTGTCCTGGGACAAATCCTCAGGGTGTCGCCTTTCTTAATGCTGGAGGGGAAAAAACTATGACAGTGCTTAGTTTTCATTTTCTTTCCTAGTAGAAATTCCTGGGTCAATAACAGTTAAGTGATTTACTTAGATCACATTTGAAAAATGCTAGAAATATGTCTTCAGTTCCTTATTCACTCATTGATTTCTTCTTTCTTTTAATTAATTTTAATGAATCAGCTTAATGTGGCAAGACTCCACTAGGCTAGGGACATATAAAGCAACCTTTCCTTACCATCAGGGGTTTGCAGGAAACACAAGGCAGGGGATTAATGAAATATACTCCATGGGACAGGTAGGAAAGAAGCTGCAAGAATGGGCTCTGAGAAAACCACGGAGGAGAGAGGGGACCCACTTGGTAATGAGAGCAGAAAACTCTGCTTCACCAGACTGGACTGCTGTATAAAGTTCTTTCTCTGAAAGCTGGCAATTTTCCCAAGTGCACACATACAGGTGTTTTCTTGTTTTTAACTCCTGAACCGAATAGGCACCAGCTCAAAGGCAGCATCAGCACAGGACCATCTCCTGCAGTTTTCATGGGTAGTACATTGTGAATAATGGAAACTTTCAAGAATGATTTTGGTTGAAGGCTAGGGGTAAGGCATTTTGTGGGGTCGTGTATGTCACACTTTGCCCCAGCCAATTATCTACAGACAGCACAGTCTATCAAAACAGGAGCCTTACTGATGGTTTCCTCTTGCTTGCCACCCTGTTTATTAACCACCATCCATTATTTTAAAAACAGTTCTAGAAAAAGAGCAGGAAGACAAAGAGATGGTTGATAGAAGATAAATGCACTACAAATTTTGGTCCCATAAGCCAGTAATGGGGGAAAGAATTGGGAGGGGTTTCATTCCTTCCAAGCCACAGGGATGCTCACAGGCCCTCCTGTTTCCAGCAGGCTTGGAAAAGCACAGGGCTTGCAACCTGACAGTTGCATACTGAGGGTAATCTCACACTGAAATGATGTGTCAAATAGATCAACAGTCCACTCTGTTCCTGATTTAAGGGGCAGGAAATTCTATCTATTCTCACTGATAAAAGTTACCTTTTTTATTTTTTATAATACTTACTGTATTATAAAAGCTTATTATTATACAGAAACTTTATAATATTCTTTGAAATATCTGGAAAGAATCCCCTAAGGTTTAAAAAAAAAAAAAGAAAGATACAGGAGGAGGAGGGAGAGAGGGAAGAAATGAAGGGATAGACAAGTGACAGATAGATGATAGATAAATAAATAGATGATGATGATAGATTGATAGATAGATGATAGATAGATAGATAGAAAGATAGAAAGATAGAGACATAGAGACATAGAGATTGATAGACAGTAGATACATAAATATATAGGTGGGTAGACTGGCTAAGAAGGCACTTCTATCTTCTTATTGTTCTCCTGAGACCACATAGTTGGTACCTAAACCCCTCACCTTGAGCACCCTGGTGCACTAAGACTAGAGTCTTGAGTTGCCTTTTCTCTTGTGACAAAGCAAAGGGACAAACTCCTGTTTTAGACTGATGGTGACCTTTCTCCCGAGTTCTCACTATATGTGTATCTGTCTATTCCCTACAATATAGGCTGCTTTTTAGAAAATAAATCTGCACATTAATGAGACTCAGGAACTAAAGAACAACAAAAACAGTAATATTTTCCTCTGAGGCCATTCTCTACAAGCAGACAAAATGAGTCTGTCCTCCATATTCTCAATGGATCATGAGTCTCTCTTGTTATAACAGTATAACAAGGGGACTACATAATTACTACTCAATTCAAGTTACGGTTTAGACCATTGGTTCTCAACTTTCCTAATGCTAGAAACCTTTCATACACTTCTTCATGTTGTGGTGATCCCCAACTATAAAATTAATTTTGTTGCTACTTCATAACTGTGATTTTGCTGCTGTTATAAATTATAATGTAAATATCTGATATGTGAGATATCTGATATGTGACCTTCAGAATGGTTATAACCCACAGGTTGAGAAGCCCTATTTCAGACACTGCCTCCACATCTCAGTTGCCCTAGCCTAGTTAGAGAGAACTGTGACTTAAACAGTCTAAGCAGGAGATTCTGAGATCTTTTTCAATATAATTTTTTCTATCCTGATTTATATGGTTGTTTTCTGTCACCATAAAGGGATCTAAGGTTATGATTTACATGGTCAGCACATTTGGGTTTTAGGAGGAGAAGCAAAAGAAATTACACTCTTATTGTGGGTAATAAATTGACACCCTGGTTTATGTAGAATATCTTAGCCATGACAAATGGCAAGATGGCAGAACATGTTCACGGAAACCTGGATGCCAAGAGGTGAATAATCAGCCATATTAGTGAATGGCTAAGGTGAACAAGCCTCCAGAGAACAGTGAGCTATTCTCTGTCTTTTGGATATTAAAATCACAAGTGCTGCTTGTAAACTGTCTGTATCACTTGGCATAATCTAAAAGAAGATCTGATCTGGTTAGTCTTACATAGGGTTACACACACACATATGGTTTAAAGATGATACCCAGCTGATTCTAGTGTATCTAGGGATGCAGAGCCACTGAGCATAAATGTCGTTAGCATACTGTTAAGCATAGAATCAATGGATGAGCAGATAAGGTAAAAATTGGTTATTTATTAATGTGTTGATTCATTATAGTGAGTTATTGAGTACTGCTGTGTGATCAGTACTGGTCTTTGCTCTGATCATACTCAGCAAATAAATTGCAAGCTAAAGACTTTCAGGGACTCTAAATTCCAGTGATTTACAGGGATCCTGACACCGACACTTGCATCTGTGTGCCTTGCTCTACTACAGGACAATAAACTGCCAAGCATATTGTTCTCTGTCCTTGTCCCGTCTCAGGATAGCTAATATCTGAGAATGGCTTCACCACTCAGAGCATGTCACCCCCACATGCATACCAGATATCTGCAGCAGCTTTAACTGGGGGAAGAATTTCAGTAATTTCTGTTTATAGGTGTAACCCAGGTTCGCAAAAATTTTTCAAAGGATGGCAGCTGGTATTTACTCCTCTTCACCTCTCTAATCAGAGGACCCACATCTTGGGTTTTTCTAACTTGCATAAATTGTCATGTATCTGACACATTTTAACGTTTTATTTACTCTATTTGCTATGATCTGAATGGTGAGACTATTCTTATTTCCAATATATTATTTGGAATTCATCACTCAAAGACATGCACTAACTTGGTTGGGACAATTTTACTGTTTACCAATCTGCTCACTCTGAAATGTCGTGCTTTGGTCTGCAAAGCCATAGTGGGTCAGTGTATCTGCCTCAGTGTGCCTTTAATCAACTCATAATATATAATGGTGGAAACATGTACTGGGAAAATCCCAAAGAAGTAGGATTATTCATGCTTTTTCCATCGAGACTGAAAAATACATCAGGGCATGTGCTGTAAACAAGGCAGATATTTGGGTAACAATTACCAAATTGTAATGTTGGAGCTAGGTTGAAAATCAGTGTGTCTAATCAGAGCTCATTAGTACAATGGTTCTTAACCTGTGGGTTATGGCCCCTTTGTGGGTCCAATGGCCTTTTATAGGGGGTCTTCTAAGACCATTGGAAAACGCAGATATTTATATTATGCTCATAACAGTAACACAATTAAGAATATGAAGTAACGACCAGGCTAGTTGTCCGGGATTACAAGCATATGCACCAAGTTTTCTGTTGTGTTGTGTTGTTGTTGTTATTGTTTAAACTGTTGTTCTGGAAATCTAAAAAAAAAAAAAAGATTATGAAGTAACAATGAAAATAGTTTTATGGTTGGTCACCATAGCATGAGAAAGTGTATTGAAGAGTCACAGTATTGAGGAGGTTTAAAACCACTGGCCTAGTTCAATATTTTCCTTATAAATGAGGAACCCAAGGTTCTCAACACATGACAATTTCCCTGAGGTTACACAGTAGGGGTTGGTGTTAAGACTGGATCTACAGATGTGTTCACAGAGCCTCAGTATGCACAGATTATGCTAGTTCAAAGGACTCATCAAGGTAGTACTCGTTTCGGGAGGTTTCCTGTTTAGATTTTATTTGCAAAAGTATTCGGGGGAAACTCAAGTAGGTAAAGCAATTTCCATTTCCAATTTCTAACCTTTCTGCAACATACTTTGAAATGTAAAAAATTAAACTGAAGAACTAGCAGCCTGTAAACTCAATTCTTTTGAATAAACGTCCCTTACTGCCATCAGACTGGAGTGGAGCTGAATGCCAGCCATTCTTCCTTCCCACCTGAAAAGCTGCAGAAGTGATCTTTGCAATAGGGTGTAGAGAGATAACTACTCTTGAATACTGATTCATTGCTGAAAAATCACACTTCACTCCCGCGCCAATCTTTTGACTTGGCCTGAAGCCGGTACTGTTTTACATTTGGCACACAGCTCTTCACTGAGATGTTGCCTTCTTGTTCCCACCTGAATCCTGACGAGAATCTCATGGGTATTCAGCTGTGTTATTTTCTAAGGCAAAGCAACGCAGCAATTGCTCACTCATTTCACCAGATTCCTGTATCCAATAAACAGCGGAAATCTGAGAAGAAATATGGAGAAGAGCCACTGGAAGCAAGACAGGAGCCCGAATCTTTTAGAAAGTCAGGACAACTGACTCCTTTAACCCAGGAACTGTTGCAATGGGTTGTCAGAGATGTCCTCGTCCTCAAGCATTGTGAAGGTTAACCCTAATTCTAAATTTGATAGGATTTAAAATCCTGTCAGGGAAATGAGCCTAGGGGCAAGTCTGTGAGAGATTTTCTAGATTAGGTTAACAGAAATGGGAAAAGCCATTCTAAATATGAGCAGTACCAATGCATGGGTGAGGTACCAGATTAAACAATAAGTTGAAAGGGCACAAAGTTCAGCAATTGTCACTCTGCAACACTTGATTGCAGGCAGAGTGGGACCAGCCTCCCCTCTCTCCTGTTACTGTGACTTTGTTAGCGTGGAGTATAAGCCATAACACTGTCCTTCTTTGGCCAAGTTGCTTTTGTTGGGTATGGTGTCACAAGAGCAAGGCAAGTTACTAATACTGGGATCATGATAAGAGGTACACATGGAACATTCTAGAAATGGAGAACGGTCACATTTCATGAGTTCCTGCTATTCATCTGAAGCTGGGAGCATATTTTCTTTCAGAGAAAAGCTGCATGCTGGGGGATGAGTCTTCGTGAGTAAAAGAAGCTGAAAGTATAGCTCTGGTTCAGGGATTTCCTGAAGTCTGATGCCCTTCATATATCACATTTGCCTCTGTGATAGGATTTAACCACAAGCCCCAGAGAAAAGCACCACTTTCATTCTCTTGGGAGGAAGCATCAATGGTCAAATGGTTATTGACTAGGATGCAAGACTCCATGCTAAAAGCATCATGGGAAACTAAAATAGACTTCTCAGATTCAGTAGAAAAATCTTTCTCACAAAATAACTCACCAACTATTCTTTGTGACCACAACAGTTCCAATAAATCAATCACCTGGCTAAATGCAACAGAAGTTCCACCAGCTCTTACAGGAGCATGTTTTATCTCTCTGACCAAATAGATCGGATTATTAGCAAGCCCATTTACAAGACAAAAAAAAAAAAAAGATGGCCAGAGATGGATAGATTAATCAAGGTTTGACTAAATTAAATAACTATCTCAATCTCTTTTTGTCCTACTGACAAAGAATCCTTATGGGAGTCATATCTGATGGTGGAGGTCTATAGTCTCAGTCACCCAGGAGGCACAGCTAGTACAATAATTCCTGCTTCCAATTTAGGTAGAAAGTGTTTCAAGTAAATTTTTAAAAATGATAAATGTTTAAAAAAGCAAACCCCCCCCAAAAAGGAATAATGAAAATAGCAACAAAAAGGGCTAGGAAGATAGTTCAGAGATGAGGTGCCTGCATCCCATAGACAAGGGGCTGCATTCGAACATCCTATTCCAAAAGAATCCATGTGAATTCTTCTGGGCAGCATTGTTACTGATGGGGATGAGACTAGGGAGTGATAGACAACATCAAATCAAGGAAGAAAGGAGGCCTGGGATGTTCAGGAAAGAGCTCTACTCTCTCTCCCCCTGTGGTTTATGTGGTTTATGTGTTTCAGACCTAACTCATAGCTTGACATTCACAGCTACTTTGCTAACTGTACCTTAACCTTCCCCACGCTACAGTGAGTTTAATAAGAGAAATGTTCCTACTTGTCAGTCTGAATATATCCCGCAGAGTTGTATCTGGAGGACACGAAGAATCTGTATAAAAGTTAATCTTCAATCTTCATAGACCTAGGAGTATCATGTTGCTGAGAAACAGAGGAAGCCAGTCAGCACTGTCATAAATGCCTGCCTCAGAGGACAGGGAGGTGCTTAATTGACCACCCCACACCCAAATCCACATGCTTCCTGCTGACTGAAGTTGAATTTTATCCTGTTTCTACTGTCCCATGAGTGAATAACCAGGGAACCATTTGACGTAAGACTTTGCCAGCTCTGCAAATACTATAAACCTAACACAAACAAACAGCAATTACAAGCCGAATCCCTGGGTTCATATATAATTTCAGCCCCACAGCATTAGCCTGTAGTCTCTGGAGAACTGTCAACAAGTGGCAGGCAGAGGCCAGAACTCTCTCAAGCCAGCAGTAGCAACCAAAGGACTTGGTATCAGGGTATCAGGAAAGTACAGTCCAGACTGCAGTGCAGGGCACGGACCTCATCTGCCCAGCAGAAGGTCCAAACTTCTTTTCTGGACATTAAATTTTTAGGTTATGAGGGAAAGACAGGTGTTTGGACAACTTTCCTCAGTGCTAAAGAGAAAATGCCCCCATGCAATTTAGAAGGAAGTAGGTAGTTTGAATTTTAATTTTTTTGATGGTTTTTTTGTTTCTTAAAGTCAGAGGTGATAGATTTGCAACTGTTGGAGAGTAGTGACAGAGTGCGCTGGGGGAGACTTAGGAAACCATGAGACTATTGTAAATTTGATGAGAAATTTTATATTACAATAATTACCAGTGACTTCCAAGGGTTCCAGACAAAATATTACTTGTCCTGCTGAAAACAACTTTATTCTCTATCCCAGATCATGGTTAACCCAAGCATGTAGTCATGTCAAAGGATA
This sequence comes from Arvicanthis niloticus, assembly GCF_011762505.2. Taxonomy (NCBI): domain Eukaryota; kingdom Metazoa; phylum Chordata; class Mammalia; order Rodentia; family Muridae; genus Arvicanthis; species Arvicanthis niloticus. The sequence continues at coordinate 55,518 of NW_023046181.1, forward strand.
AGTGTTGGGAGCTTCATAATGAGCACAGACTTGCCAGTCATTCTGACTGAGCGTCGACTTCAATGATATCGTCTTACTTTTGCTAACTCCATGAGGAAGAGCAGAGCTCACACTGGCTCCACTCAGTGTTCTCATTGGAAAGTGCGATGAAGCACAACATTCAAAGATAAATTCTTTTCTTTCTTTCTTTTTTTTAAATATAATTTAACAGTTGTTTTTCTTTTCTTTTTAGATTTATTTATTTATTTATTTTATTTATGAGTACACTGTAGCTGTCTTCAGACACACCAGAAGAGGGCATCCAATCCCATTACAGATGGTTGTGAGCCACCATGTGGTTGCTGGGATTTGAACTCAGGACCTCTGGAAGAACAATCAGTGCTCTTAACCGCTGAGCCATCTCTCCAGCCCCAAAGATAAATTCTTTTCAAAGAGGTCTTTTAAGTCTTCATCCCTAGAAATGCTGGCAGAAATAAATACACATTTTGAAAGAAGAAAAAAAAAAAGTCCCTGGGCCTTTCATAAATTGATTGTATCTCCTGCTTCTGTAAGCTAAGGAGCCATAATCCTGTACAACCACATATTGTTTGAAGCCAATAAAGCAAAGGGGATGACCTTGCTAATACATCCCAGCAAGAGAAAGAAAGTCGTGCTGAGGAATAACTCTTCAGTACACTGTTTCCCTCTGGAAAGAGGAGAACAGAGCTGAAAGTGTTCAGCATGATTTACAGGTGAACAGAATTTCAGAAACTTCACCTGAAATAAGAAAAGGGATTTTCCAAAGTTCTCCAATAACCTTTACTTCATCTCCATTGTCCTGTGATTCACATGGCATCAACCCTGTCTCCTGCATGCACGCTCCATTGCTGGCCTCTCTGCTCACAGATGAACACCATCTACAGCTGTGTCTTATGCTCTCCTTCCTAGGGTTAATTCTCAGGTGACAGTATAACATGATGTAGTCTGGACAAGAAACCAGTGGACATTTGTCACGTTTGTGTTTAAACACCTCCTAAGCGTTAGTTGGTTGAGTAGTTCGCTTCCCTTCACATTGTGTTCGCTTCCTGCACCCGTGGGAGTGAAGGTGTAGCCACACAGCATGACAGTGTCAATCTACTTGCTGAGATTAAATTATTATCTGTCACCTCTCACATGTGCACTGACAATAAACTGAAACAACCTGACATTTGAATAAACAAACTTCTGTAAATCTTTGATTTCCCATGACATATAGGCTGGAGCAAGTTTTACATCAATTAATTAAATCCACTCATGAGAAAGGTAATTTTTCAAGGAAATATTTCCCCAATAAATTCATCAAAATGTTGATTATCTAGGACTCAACGGTGAATCAGGTAATACGCAACTTCCCAAATGGTCCTACCTATAAAGGTATGAAATGTCCAGAAAAGATACCGTCAAAAGAGAAATGGATGTGGAACAAGAATGAGTTCACATACAGTGTACAATCTCTGAGGTTAGGGGAGAGCTACCACAAGAGATGGTTCCTGTGCGTTCAGACTGGGCTAGGAAGCTACCCTGCCCGAGTCAAGTGTCTGTTCTATGGCTTAGCCTCCTTAAGAACATATGCTAGTTACTTCTCTGGGCATCAGTTTCCTCATATATGGGGGTAGTGTAAGGATAGAACCAATTTTCTGAGTTCTTTTGAGTATGAAGTAAATGCATCCATTGATAGCACTTTCAGGAGAGCTTGGAATTAACAAAACACAGTGCCCGACATTTCTAGTGTCATAAGACACTGTGGCCAAGAAACTTATAAAAAAAAATGTTTACTGAGACTCGAGGCTCTTGAGGGTTATAGTTCAGAATCATCATGGCAAAAAAAAAAAAAAAAAAAAGGAAAAAAATGGCAGCAGGCAAGCAGGTATAGCCCTGGAAGAATTGCTGAGATCTTATGTTCTGATTCACAGTCATGAAGCAGAGAGAGCGGGGGCTAAGTGGAAATAAAATGGGCTTTTGAAACCTCAAAGCCACCCCTACTGACATATATTCTACAACAAAGCCAGACCTCCTAATCCTTCCCAAACAGTTCCACCAACTTTGAAAATAAGCCATCAAATCTGTAGACCTATGGGGCTGTTCTTATTTAAACAACCACACATGGGAGTTAGTGTTATTAATTAGGCAAATGATATACAGACAGAACCATTTCAGATACTGACCAAATAAGTATAAAAGTTCTCATTTTTGTCTGACAGTTTCCATTATTTATTATTTATTGCATCTCGTACTCAACACATTATTTATTGTGTTGAGTAGGAGATGCATGCTTATCACAGCACAAATAGAATCCTATGAGATGAAACCACTTTTTGAGATGGAAAAAAAAAAAAACCAGAGAAATGGGACTTAAATAAATTTGTCATATCCTTAAAACAAGAAAGTCAACAGAGCTTGAATTCATACCCAGCCTAAAGAAGCCTAAAACCCAAGGACAAGCTTCTTACATGGAGTAGCCTTCCAAGACTACCTGTCATTTTGGTACAACCTACAAATGGTATTGTGGGTGGAATAGACAGTCTACTTCCTTTGTTCAGAGTTTTAGTAAGTGCAGTGATGACTAAGAAATGTAGCCATCTTAAAGAAGTGTGGTAGACCATGAAGTAGCTGAGATTCCATAAAATAAAACACTGAATACTGCACACACACACACACACACACACACACACACACACACACACAGAGCAAATGTTTGTCTTGAATCAAAGTGAGTTAGGGAGGAAATCAGAGTATTGACAAAAAGGAGTCTGATGGTGCTTCAATATGGCCGCTAGCTCAGTAGTTCTCCTTTGCAGTGGGGTTAACGTGAGAGAATGCTCTGGAAAAATTAAATAAAACCAACAAGACAAAATCAAATGTACACTTCAGGAATACAGAACCTCTTCTGTGTTGGTAACACCTGCCCTGGAGTGCGGCAGATAAGCCTAGTGATGCTCTGCTGGAGAAAATGTAATTGTACTTTCCTCTCGGGTTACTATGTACTTTCCTCTCGGGTTACTAGTGCAAATAGCTTATTCGTTAGCATAGGACTTGGTGTCCAGTTCCCCTTCTCAGTTCTGGAAGTTTTCTGGTTTAAACCTGGGCAGGTGCTTGTGAGTACTGTCACTATTTCTGTGAGTTCATATGTGGCGTATAATACATTTTTCTCAGATTTATCCTATCCCTCACTACTTCCCCTAACTTCCCAGGTCCATCCCCATGTCACAGGTCCATGTCCTTTTACAGGAAGTAACCCACTCAGTTCCATTGGCTGCCCACCTCCACATGAATGTGGGCCATCTACTGGAGCACGGTTGATCTGCCTGTAATCATGCCACTAAAGACAACTTACTCTCCCTCCCCTAACAGCTTTTCATCTAAGCCAGTTCTAATATATTCTCTCCAAGAAAAACAGGGGTCGCTGAGCCATGTTCTTTGTGAGGGAAAGCCAGCAGAGAGGAAACTAAGACATGTTGATATTATTCACCATTAAGTCTCTCTGACAAAATATCTAGATACCCAGTTTAACTAAAGGATCGCAGTGCCCAGTAATCTGAGAGAGGAGAGGGAAACTGGATATATAATATATGGACAGCCTTCAAAGCCATGTCAGCAGTGACTTCTGTACTCAACTAGGCACCATCTTCTATCCTTCATTCTGCTTTGATCCCTTCAATAGAATGACCCAGTATCCATGTGACCCATGGACCTCTTAGTACCAGCACTGGCTGGAGCAATCTTTCAAAACATGAGCATGTGGCAGCATGCTATATATACAGTGGAATACATGACCACAGCCTGCTCATCTAAGCCAGAGTAGAAACAGACGAACATCATAGTAACTTGTGCGCAGCCTTATCTTGAATTACCACACTTCTGTCTACATACACATGAGTTCCTGCTTTCCATCAGAAAAGCAGATTTTGAGTTTCCGGAAAGAAGGAAAACCTTCTTATAGATAATTTTGTTTTCCCTGACTACTCAGTATGGTGCCTGAAGTAGAGAAGTATGGTGTTTGTCAAATTGAATGAAGTACATAAACATTTGGCAACCATTAGAAGACAAAGACACACAATGCACTCTGGGATTAAGGAAGAAGAGGCGGTTATACAGATAACTGTGCATATAATCAGATAAGAATCCACAGGACCCCAGATCAAAAATTGTGATGAGATATCTATGTTATATTTATTAGAAGATACCGAGAGAAAAACACTGGGGGTTTTAGTATTGAGGGGAAAAATATTGAGATTATTCAATCCTACTGAAATCCTAAAAACATTTGCATTCCATTACTGCTCCTGAATATCTTATCCCAACTTCTGGGAAGGTAATCCAGACACTTCCTTACATTGTAAATCCAGGCTTTAGGATAGCGAAGGTATTTTAGAACTCTTTGGGACTTTACAGAGATCAAGTTATTAAAATATAAGAACAGGTCTACACAAGTGTCTGAAGTGCATCATAACTAATATCGAGGAGGCGAACTAAAAGAGACATCAGAAAGGTAAGCAAAAACCAGCAGGTGCATGTGGGACCATGATAGAATGGCTTGGTTTTGGTAGAAGCGTTGGCTGGAAATAGCCCAGAGACCCAACAACGTGTCCATCCATACCTATGAGGGTCAGGCATCTATTCTGCCGAGCTCCCAGAAGCCACATGGCGTGGAACTCCATTGATCAACACTGTTCAGTCATGTTCCTGGCAATGCAGCCCCACCCAAAGAGCACAGGTAGAGAGGGCCTGACTACAGGCCTCAGGCCTTAGAGAGATTTCCATACTAATAAGTTACATAAAGGACAGAAGGCGAATTACCTATTCGTTTCCCAGACCCTTCAACCCCCTCCCTCCCTATTTAAGTCAGGTCCGCCCTGACCTAAGTGGGGATACCGCCAGACCATCTACATCCCGCCATGAAAATAAAGCCTGTAAAACCCACGACTTCCACGCGTCTTAGGAAAAGGTCTCAACTACCAAGCCGGGTCTAATCTCCCGTGGAGAGCTTCTCTGTGTCCCGCAGGGGAGGCCCCCCTCTTCAAGCAAGCTAGCCGAGCAGCCGCCTCTCAGCCAAGCTAGTAACCAAAGAATCCCTTTTCTGCGGGTGCGGCCAGAGCTCTCTCCCTCCCTCGTTTCTCTCAGCTGTGGGCCAGCCCCGTAGCTCCCCGTCTCCTTTCTTCCTCTGGGAGCCCCAAAACAGCGGCCCTTCTCCTGGTCCACTCGAGAGCCCTGCACCAATTCGGAACTTCAGACTGAGTTCTCTCCCCGCCATGGGGCACCCCAGTGGCTTCTCATAGCCCAGTCTCATAGCCCAGCGCCCGCGCACTCAAAAATCCCGGGCTTCTGCTTCTCTCCAGAAGCTAGCCGCCCTGAGGCGTCCGCGAGGAGCAGAAGATGCACGGGACACACAACTCAGCCCAACAAGAAACGCCCGCCCGCGTGCTCATGCGCGGGACATCGTTCCCAGCAGGTGCATGTGCATTAAGAAAGCAGACAGAGGAGCCAGCTCCGTACAGTCACACAATCACTGAGCAAGCTCTTCAACTTTCCTAGGCTTCACTCCTCTCCTGTAGAAACTGGAATCACTAACAGGCTGGTTTTTATAGGGCCATTCAAGAATAAATATAGAGAACGTCCCCTGCTCCTCTGAAAGCACTTCTTCAATTAGTTTAATTCAGTATTTATATATTCCACATATTGGGATACTTGTAACTCAGACTCCTTTTTAAATGCATTTTTCTGTAGAGATACCCATGATTCTCTGTCAAGTTAAACAAGATATGCTGCTGGAGTCCAGTTAATACAACACTCCCGTTTTTTAAACAAGCAAACACACAAAAAGTATTCCTAGTCAGCGTATATTGATGAACACATAATTTGGCCCCTAAACATTGAACAAAATCACCGATAACTGTTAAACCAACCTGGACTGTGTGGAAAAGCTTCACTGAGGCGTCACTGCAACGACTGACTCATTACAAAGAACACACACTACTTCCTCGAATTAGAAAGTTAAGAATTCAATCTTCATAAAATAATGTGAAAGTCTGGGAACCAAAACTGTTGCCATGTGATATAGATGGGGCCTGAAAGTTGAAGGTTGGACACTCTGATTAGGCTGGAGAGATATGGCTTAGTGGTTAAGAGCACTGACTGCTCTTCTGAGGACCTGAGTTCAATTCCCAGCAACCACATGGTGGCTCACAACCATCTGTAATGGGATCTGATGCTCCTTTTGGTGTGTCTGAAGACAGCTACAGTGTACTCATTATATAAATAAATAATCTTTTTTTTTTTTTTTGAAAGCTCTGATGACTCTGGAACAGAAAGAGTGGTGACTGAAACCATGTGTGGGAAGGCAGCTTAGCTCCTGCAGGCCTTGGAGGGTGGTGCTGGGCCACAGCATAAGCACAGCTATGAACCATGTCATTGGCTCTGTATTAAGGAATTAACACTGGCTATGTATTAATGAGGGAGACCCCATACAGGGACATTTTCACACATGAGTTTGAGTGATTACTTCTGTTCTATAGACTTTTCCTTACAACTGACTAATAATTGGGTTTTGTAGAAAAACGCCTCTTTAAAACTAACAATCTGTCCTGAACCACTCTTTGCTGCTCCCAGGGAGCTCCAGGAGTGGGAAGAGACCTTGCCATCCACTAGGATGGGATTTGGGACACTGGATTTTGGCCAGGCAGCCTCATCAATAGGCTTCTCCAATAGAGAAAGGCACTGCAGGTGTGTGGCCCTTTAAAACTGCATTTTTGTATCTCAGTCAGAACTGCCTAAGGCTCCCTCTGCAGCTAAGAGTCTCTTGGCAAAGTGCTGATTCCTCTGGACAAGAGAGGAGAAAGATGAATATATTTCTTCTCAGAGATACGGTATCTCGATTTGACGTTTTATTTATCTCAACCTTTAAGCTTATCTTGCCTCAAATGGTAAAACTGGCTGTCCCCACAAATCTCAAGGCTTAATCCACTCTCATTTCCAGCTGGTGTTCAGGTGCAGTTAACTGTTCTGTGTCAGATCACCCAGTCCCTCTCAGCTTGACTCCCTGCATGAACAATGACACAACACAAAATAAAGTCAGCAACTTGCTCTAGGAGTAAGGCACAATCGATGGCAGCATGAGCTGCAAGTAAATCTCATTAATTGGGAACAATGGTTGCTTGTCATCCCTGTCGAACAGATCCAAAGAGCTTTAAGTCCTTAGGACATCAGAACAAGGTCAACTGCCTCTTGGTCCCCACCTACTCCAATACCTGGAGGGCATTTGACACTTGACTCTTGATAATTTATCTGGTAGAACTTTCAAACCCTAAGGCTCAAATGAAGGTTGGGATCTGATTGTTGGACATTTCTCAGTTGCTAATAAACATTATTGTTAGCTCTTGCTCTGTGTGTGTGTGTGTGTGTGCCTGCCCACACACACGCACACACACACACACACACACACACACACACACACACACACACACGCACGTTTGTGTATATGTTTGTATGTGTTGGGATACAGACATGCACATGCGTGCTTGTGCTTTGTGGACAACAGAGGTCAAACTATAGATACATCCTTCATCACGGCACACTTTATTGTTTTCTTTAATGGAGTTTTCCACTGCGCTGAAAGAACTAACTTATTTGGCTAATCTGGGTGGCTACCTGTCACTGGTAATGATTCTGCCTGTGCCTTTCCAGCACTGTGATGGCAGGTACCATTTTTATTCCATTAACTTTCCTCACACCCAAGAATAGAAAACACACTCTTAATCCATCTCATCAGGAAGAAAGAAGAAAGCTTACACTGAGCTTTGGTGGTCCAGCACCATCTTCTGCTGCGGTGCTCTGTGTGTGTGTCCCACAGTAGACTGGGTAGACTGTTATGTCTGCTAAAGCCCTCTGCCTCTTTGAGACTAGGCTGCATGTCTCTTAATTGTCTAATATTCACGCTGCGCTGTTTATGATAGCTACACTGTAGAGGAAAGGTGGCTTTTATTTTTACGAATGCATGAATGCTAGAAGAAGCTAACCAGGAGACACAGAGTTACCTAGTCATGGACATTGTGATCAAGGCTTTCTGAAATTAAATAATGCACTAGGTGCCCCTGGCATTTAATGTGTTAAAGAACTCCATGATTATCAAGACACTGACCAATATACCCATGCTTTCAGCTGCTCTGCTGGGTATTAACTCTGGCCCACCCCTTGACTGCATGTAGACAAAACTCCATCTTCTTTCTGGGATTATCAGGTGAGACCTGAGTAACCAGTCAGAAGTAGTGCTTTTTTTTTTTTTTTTTTTTTTGATTTGAGGGGTAGAGGTAGGTATTGCCACCTGATATAGACTGGAGAGAAGAGAAAAATTTAGTTTAAGAAGAAAAGACCACTTAATTTTAAAAAATTGTAAAATCGACTGCATTGTGTTTCTGAGGTTTTGTGTGATTTTACTTCAGACTGATAGCAACACCAAAGCATCTTTGTTCAGCTATTCATGAGATATTCTGCCCCTAAATGATTTGTATCCATTCATTTGACACAGTATGTTTTCCACTTAATGTGTATGTGTGAGAAGTACAACATGAATCCCCGGATAAAGGCATACACACATACAAATGTCTGTGTGCCCACCTGTGTGCCACTAGGGTACAGCAGCACCAAGGACTGCTGGGAAAGTCTTGTACCTGAAGGGGGAACCTGCTCCTAGAGGCGAAGGTGAGCAGTCTACAAAAAGAAGCCCAACTCCTTCTCTTCCCAGATCTGTGAGAGCCATGGGGACCAAAATATATTAGCACCTCAGGAAGAGCAGGACACAACAGTCTCACTAAGAGAAGGCAGTATTCTGGCAGGCCAGTAAATGAAGCCCATCCCATCTCTGGAGGAAACAAGAAAAAGAAAGAAAGGCATGCTTCTAAGCTGGAACCTCCCCACCAGGAAACAAGACTCCCAGAGACAGCAAAAGCAGACATCAGGCTTAAGCAGCACAGTAATTAGTGGCCTAATTTATCTACGTACCTCCAAAGTGAGCTCTCCGTGATGCTCCCCAGGTTATAGTCATAGAGCTTTGTCAAAATGAGAATCACCTGAAGGCAGAAGAAGAAATCATGGTTAGTCTCAAACAATTACAATCTCTTAGAACTGAGATGGGCCCAGGGGAGGGCTTAGGATTCCTTTAATGGGCGCTTAACGTAATTGAATGAATTGTTACTGCTCTGCTGCTGCTGTCTGGGGAAGGGCTGACAGCCTGGTACTGGATGATCATCTCTGGTCAGCTGTCCTGCCCACCATTCTTGGGAGGCCCCAGAGCCAGGGCTTCCTGTTTTCTCATGTATTTCTTGCACTGCTGGGCTTGATGTTTTTCAGGAAGCTTACAAAATTGTAAAATCCGTACACTTCAAGTTAGCCACTGAGTAAATGTTCCAAAAGGTCAGGGGTAAAGTTCCTAGCTCCCACAACTGAGCCACATGCTCCAGCAATCCTTGATTCCTGAACCTCGGGGCGCACTATCTTTGTGAGTTTGATGAACCTTTTCTTCTGACTTCAGAGACAGATAAGAGCTACCACACCACAGAAGGTCAAAGGCAGCAGCATTGTAAACAGGGCAGGTGTGGAGGATCCCTGGGACTTATAATGTTGGGTATGGAGAGACTTCCAAATTAAAAACAGGTTCTGGGAAAGAATGTATCCCAAAGAAATTCCTTTTAGCTTCCCAGCAAAAACCCCTTTGATTTGCTACCTGTTTCTAGCCTCACTTAGAGGAACCAAACTATTTTTCGCATTTGTTCAGACGGATTATGCAGGCTCTTCCCTTATACTAGGCTAGAACACAAAGAGCATGGCCAAGCTTGGACACTATGACCCAAGTAGTACAAAAACCGTCTCAAAAAGCAAAAGGGAGTTTCGGAGACCCCACCCTTGCTTAGCTATGCTGTTGAGAGTCTTGGCCATCATAGCAATTTTAGAAGACAACTTCTTTGGTATCTGCCACCAGGAATAGGTTCCACCTGACTTCCGAAAGTACCCAAGCCCCAGGGCATCTTTGGACTTTGAACAGTGCAACTTGCTCGTAGCCACTGATGGTTCTTCCTCCGCCTACGTACTCTTAAAAGAAAGGGATGTTCTGAGTCTATTCATTATTCTGGTATCCATATCCCAGCGCTAGAACTTTTGGTCCTGCTATAATGTTTGCAACTCAGAAGAAAACCATTCAGACCATGCCCTGGATTTCTCTGAAGGCCTTGGGATCCATTATAGCTACATTGAGCACAGAATGTTCTAACCTTGAATTCTGAGGCAGCGGTTGCCCAAGCGTGCTTAGTCCTTCCAAATTCCAGGATACTGGCACAGTGCCGTCTTTAGGAGGCACGAGCATCAATGATCGTTATCATCTTCACAGCTAAGTCAACGAGGGTTCCATTTCGATGAAACGGAGATCCCTACAGACCATGTCCTCTAAAAGCTGCTTTCCTCCCAACCCACAATATGAGCTGCCACCAACAATCTGTTCAAACTCCCTTCTTCATCAATACGTGAGCACGGGTGAGGTGTGAGGTGTGAGGCCCCTATGGGTCCATCAGATGGCATGCCTGTGGTGGGGCATATGCTTACCAGCTCCCCATGCCAATTAAGTCAATCTAAGTGCTAACTTTCAATCACAGCCAAGGGCAGGACTGCTGATCAGCGCAGCAGGCAGCGGTGTGGGCTGTTTGTCTGAGGACAGAGAATGATGTTGTGACTCCACCTCAGTGTGATTCTGACAAATAGTCCTATAAATCCCCCACCAAGAAAATGGGGGTGTGGGCAGAAAGCATTTCCTAGGTAGTTGCCCTTATGATACGATATAGCAGTGAACTAAAAAGTGATGCTCAGCTGGTCACCAGCCATGGTCCCATTCATGTGACAAGGGACTTCAGAGGTGCCCAGGAGTGGGAACCTTTAACCCAGTGTGAAATGGTGTGAGCCTGACCGCCCACATACACAGCGATTGTTGAAGCAATTCCCAGGGCACGTGGGCACTAAGGGGAAATTCTGTTCCTGCTTCCTCTGGCTGGGCTAGTAAAAACTAAAAACGCTAGTGATACAGTCCGGCAGTTTATCAATACTGCACAGGAGAGGCGTTCTCTGTAACATTTCACGGCAATAGCTGTTGAAACCAATGTAATCTTTCTGTGTTTTAGAACCGGAGCAAAAAAGGAAAGGTGAAGTGTTAGCTTTGGGTTATGTGTTCAATTGATTATCTGAGGTCTGTCTTCCTTAAGTTTTCCCGTTTGGGTGTACACACATTACTCACACCTAGCTGCTGGGCAGTTAACTGATACAATGCTGTGTACAACTGTTAAATTGTCTGTTGGTTTGTTATTGTTCTTTTCTGGTTAGTGCTGTTATTTAGCAAAATCCTCATATATTAAAGGGGCCACAGATCAAACCACTGCTCCAAAGTGAGAATTGGAAAAAGGCAATCGTCTGCCGATCCTGGTGCTATCCTCTTACAGTTTTGTGTATTTGCAGATGTTAAAGAAATCAGCATAACTATGAGTAAAATTCCCTTAAAAAAATAAATAACTGATCATTTATATTCACCCAATAAGCAATTTTCATCTATGGATTTTATTAGTTCAAGTGTATGACATCAAATCATAAATTCAGTAGAAGTAACGTTTTCAGTTTTGTGTGTGTGTGTGTGTGTGTGTGCATAATTGTGTGTGCTATGTGGATGTGTTCATGTGGATGTGTATATGCATGCAACAGGAGATTTTACCTGCAAATATGCAATGTTAGGTATCTTTTATCATCACACTCCACCTAATTTTTGAAACAGGGTCTCTCAGTAAAACCAGAGCTCATTGGTTCTGCTGGATTGGCTAGACAGTGGTCTCTGGAGATATTATCTATCCTCCTTGGTGCTAGCATTACAGATGTTACCGATACAAGCCACTATGCCTGGTTTTAGCATAAGGTATCGGGAATCCAAACTGAGGTCCCCTTGCTCAGATAATCGGAAGATTACTGGTGAAACCACCTTCCAGCCCTTATCAGTATTATTTTGACAAACATTCACTCACATAAAATAATGTCGCTGAGCTTCCTGTTTATTGTCATATCTTGATTTTGTTGTACAGTGCCCAAATACCCCTGATTAAAACAGAAAATGTTAATCGTGATGACAACTTTCTCGTGTGCCACGCCAAATCTCAGAACATCTTTGAATAGCGACCATTTGAATAACTATGGGCTGATAATTCCTACTTACTATATCGAGTCCTCAACATGACATATCTGGAACTTTTCACAGGAATATATCAGAACCATCCTTTCTAGCCGGTCTCAGAACTCCTATTACCACATGAAATCTGTTGGGTTTTTTTTTTTTCTTCTTCTTCCCATTTTTACCTTACAAAACCTTACTTTGTTCATACTTAAAGAAAATGTAGCACCCGCCCACTGAGCCATTGTGCAGTAGTCAGCCATCCTCAGTGTTCTGTGTGGGAAAGGGTGATGATCTCTCTAAAGAAATGAGCAAAGGTTTTCTGCACATGCACACCTTTGTCCAGAGCCTTCTATACTCCACAGAATAATCCCATCAGTCCTGAACACTTGCTCTTCTGCAAAGACATAAGAAATTGTCACTGAGAACCTTGTGACAGAAAAAATACCAGTTCGCTCCCTCAAAGACTCAAACTTTTTCTGCTTTGTAATCCAAAACAAAGCTTTTATAGATATAGAGGCACTAGTATCTGCATGACTAAACAGCAAGGTCCGCTATAAATTAGCAAAAGTCACTGAAAGACATTTTGTCTCAAACTATGTGGACAAGTGCTCTTTGTGAGTTTGATTAAAGTTAATTAATTTGGAAACTGTTGGTTAATACACAGGCAGTCTCCGTTAGGTAAATTATTAGCCCTGTAACAACTTTGAATATGACAGTATAGTTTTTCATTGTTAAATATAATTTAGAAACAAACCCTGGAGCATTTAAGAAACCCTTAGATCACCTTCTTGGGAAGGCAATTTGCCCAGCATATATTTGCAAATTTGTCCTAAGTGCTATAATACAGATGGTGAGAATTCGTGTTCCCTTCCTAAAT
>NW_023046182.1:0-68468 GCF_011762505.2 Arvicanthis niloticus
CAGCGTCTATTTTTGGTGACTGCACACATGGGATGAATGCCCAGGTGGAATGGTCTCCATACAACCTCTCCTTCAGTTTCCGGTCCACACTTTGTCTCCATATTTGCTCCCGTGGGTATTTGATGCTCCTTCTAAGTAGACCTAGGTATCCACACTTTGCTTCCTTCATCATGAGCTTCATGTGTCTGTTAGTTGAATCTTTGTTGTTTCAAACTTTTGAGCTAATATCCACTTATCAGTGAGTAATACCATGTGTGTTCTTTTGTGATTGGGTTCCTCATCAGGATATTTTCTAGTTCCATCCATTTACCTAAGAATTCATCTCAATTCATTATTTTTTAATAGCTGAGTTATTTCCATTGTGTAAATGTACCACATTTTTGTATCCATTCTTCTGTTGAGGGCATCTGGGTTCTTTCCAGCTTCTGGCTATTATAAATAAGACTGCTATGAACATAGTGGAACATATATCTTTGTTATATGTTGGAAACATTTTCTGGATATATGCCCACGAGTGGTATAGCTGGGTCCTCAGATAGTGCTATGTCCAATGTTCTGAGGAACCGCCAGACTTGCAGAGTGGTTGTACCAGCTTGCAACCCCACCAACAATGGAGGAGTGTTCCTCTTTCTCCAATCCTCGACAGCATCTACTATCACCTGAATTTTTGATTTGGCTATTCTGACTGATGTGAGGTAGTATCTCATGGTTGTTTTGATTTGTATTTCCTGATGACTAAGGATGTTAATAATTTCCTAGGGTACTTCTCGGCCATTCGAATTTCCTCAGTTGAGAATTCTTGTTTAGCTTTGTACCCATTTTAATAGGGTTATTTGTTGTATGGAGTCTAATTTTATGAGTTCTTTGGATGTATTGGATATTAGCCCTCTATTGGATCTAGGATTAGTAATGATCTTTTCTCAATCTGTTGGTTCCATTTTGTCTTATTGACAATGTACTTTGTCTTACAGAAGCTTTGCAATTTGATGAGGTCCCATTTGTCAATTCTTGATTTTAGAGCATAAGCCATTGGTGTTCTGTTCCAGAACTTTTCCCCTGTGCCTAGGTATTCGAGGGTCTTCCCCACCTTCTAATCTATTAGTTTCAGTGTATCTGGTTTTGAGCTTTCTACAAGGGATAAGAATGGATTGATTTGCATTCTTCTACATGCTGACCTTCAGTTGATCCAGCACCATTTGTTGAAAATGCTGACCTTTTTCCACTGGATGGTTTTAGCTCCTTTGTCAAACATCAAGTGACCATAGGTGTATGGGTTCATTTCTGGATCTTTAATTCTATTCCACTGATCTTCCTGCCTGTCTCTGTACCAATACTATGCAGTTTTTATCACTACTGCTCTGCAGTACAGTTTGAGGTCAGGGATAGTGATTCCCCAGAAGTTCTTTTATTGTTGAGAATGGTTCTCACTATCCTGGTTTTTTTTTTTTTTTTTTTTTTTTTTGTTATTCCAATGAATTTGCAAATTGCTCTTTCTATCTCTATGAAGAATTGATTTGGAATTTTGATTGGTTGCATTGAACCTGTAGATTGCTTTTGCAAGATGGCCATTTTTACTAAGTTAATCCTGCCAATCCAGGAGCATGGGAGATCTTTCCATCTTCTGAGATCTTCTTTGATTTCTTTCTTCAGAGACTTGAAGTTCTTGTCATTCAGATCTTTCACTTGCTTGCTTAGATTCACTGCAAGATATTTTATATTATTTGTGGCTATTGTGAAGGGTGTCATTTCCCTAATTTCTTTCTCAACCTGTTTATCCTTTGAGTAGAGGAAGGCTACTGATTTGTTTGAGTTGATTTTATACCAGCCACTTTGCTAAAGTTGTTTATCAGGTTTAGGAGTTCTCTGGTGGAGTTTTAGGGTTACTTAAGTATACTATCATATCGTCTGCAAATAGTGAAAATTTGACTTCTTCCTTTCCTATTTATATCCCTTTTACTTCCTTTGTTTTTCTAATTGCTCTAGCTAGGACTTCCAGTACTATATTAAAGGTAAGGTGAGAGTGAGCAGCCTTGTCTGGTCCCTGATCTTAGTGGGATTGCTTCAAGTTTCTCTCCACTTAGTTTGATGTTGGCTACTGGCTTGCTGTATATTGCTTTTACTATGTTTACGTATGGACCTTGAATTCCTGATCTTTTGAAGACTTTTAACATGAAGGGATGTTGAATTTGTGTCAAATGCTTTCTCAGTATCTAGTGAGATGATCATGTGGTTTTTTTCTTTGAGTTTATTTATGTAGTGGATTACATTGATGGATTTCCAAATATTGAACCATCCCTGCATTCCTGAGATAAAGCCTACTTGATCATGATGGATGATTGTTTTGATGTGTTGTTGGATTCGGTTTGTGAGAATTTTATTGAATATTTTTGCATCAGTATTCATCAGAGATTTGGTCTGTACTTCTCTTTCTTTTTTGGGTCTTTATGAGGTTTAGGTATGAGCATAATGTAGCTTCATAGAACGAACTGTGTATTGTTCCTTCTGTTTCTATTCTGTGGAATAGTTTGAAGAGAATTAGTATTAGGTCTTCCTTGAAGGTCTGATAGAACTCTGCACTAAAACCATCTGGTCCGGGACTTTTTTTGGTGTGGAGACTGCTTCTATTTCTTTAGGGGTTATGGGACTGTTTAGATGGTATATCTGCTCCTGGTTTAATTTTGGTACCTGGTATATGTCTAGAAAATTGACCATTTCATCCAGATTTTCCAATTTTGTTGAGTATAGGCCTTTGTAGTAGGATCTGATTTTTTTTAATTTCCTCAGTTTCTGTTGTTATGTCTCCTTTTTCAGTTCTGAGTTTATTAATTTGGATACTGTCTCTGTGCCCTTTGATTAGTCTGGCTAAGTGTTTATCTTGTTGATTTTCTAAAAGAACCAGCTCCTGGTTTGTTGATATTTTGTATAGTTCTTTCTGTTTCTACTTGGTTGATTTCAGCTCTGAGCTTGATTATTTCCTGCTGTCTACTCCTCTTGGGTATTTTGCTTCTTTTTGTTCTAATGATTTCAGGTGTGTTGTCAAGTTGTTAGTGTATGCTCTCTCTAGTTTTTTTTTTTTTTTTTTTTTTGTAAGCACTTAGAGCTATGAGTTTTTGTCTTAATACTGCTTTCATGGAGTCCCACAAGTTTTGGTATGATGTGTCCTCCTTTTTATTAAATTCTAAAAGTCTTTAATTTTTTTCTTTACTTCTCCTTGACCAAGTCATCATTGAGTAGAGCGTTGTTCAGTTTCCACGTGTATGTGGGCTTTCCTTGTTTTTTTGTCATTATTAAAGGCCAGCCTTAGTCCATGGTGGTCTGATAGGGTACAGGGATTATTTCAATCTTTTTTGTATCTGTTGAGGCCTGTTTGTGACCAATTATATGGTCTATTTAGGAGAAGGTACCATGAGGTGCTGAGAAAAGGTATATTCTTTTGTTTTAGGATGAAATGTTCTATATATATCAGTGAAATCCATCTTGTTCATAACTTCTCTTAGTTTCATTGTGTTTAGTCTGTTTTCATGCTTTGTCCATTTCTGAGAGTGGGGTGTTGAAATCCCCCCTATTATTGTGTGAGGTGTGATGTATGCTTTGAGCTTTAGCAAAGTTTCTTTTATGTATGTGGGTGTTCTTGCATTTGGGGCATAGATGTTCAAATTGAAAGTTCATCTTGGTACATTTTTCCTTTGATGAGTATAAAGTTTCCTTCCTTATCTTTTTTTATTACATTTGGTTGAAAATCAATTTTATTTGATATTAGAATTGCTACTCCAGATTGTTTCTTGGGGCCATTTTTTTGGAATATTGTTTTCCATTCTTTTACTCTGAGGTAGTGTCTGTCTTTGTCACAGAGGTGTGTTTCCTGTATGCAGCAAAATTCTGGGTCTTGTTTATGTATCCAGTCTGCTAGCATATGTCTTTTTATTGGAGAATTGAGTCCATTGATATTAAGAGATACTAAGGAAAAATGATCGTTATTTCCTGTCACTTTTGTTATTGGAGGTAGAATTATGTTTGTGTAACTATCTTCTTTTGGGTTGTTGGGAGATTACTTTCTTGTTTTTTTCTATGTTGTAATTTCCCTCCTTGTGGTGGAGTTTTCCATACATTATCCTTTGAAGGGCTGGATTTGTCATAAGATATTGTGTAAATTTAGTTTTGTCATGGAATATATTGGTTTCTCCAGTGATTGAGAGTTTTGCTGGGTATAGTAGTCTGGGCTGGCATTTGTGATCTCTTAGGGTCTGTATGAAATCAGTCCAGGATCTTTTGGCTTTTATAGTCTCTGGTGAGAAATCTGGTATAATTCTTAAGGTCTGCCTTTATATGTTACTTTGCCTTTTTCCCTTACTGCTTTTAGTATCTTTTCTTTGTTTTGTATATTTGATGTTTTGATTATTATGTGATGGGAGGTATTTCTTTTCTGGCTAGTCTATTTGGGTTCTGTAGGCTTCTTGTATATTTCAGGACATCTCTTTCTTTAGGTTAGGGAAGTTTTCCTCTATAATTTTGTTGAAGATATTTACTGGCCCTTTAAGTTGGGAGGTCCTTCACCCTCATCTATACCTATTTATCCTTAGGTTTGGCCTTCTCATTGTGTCCTGGATTTCCTGGATGTTTAGGTTAGGAGCTTTTTGACATTTCGCATTTTCTTTGACTGTTGTGTCAATGTTTTCCATGGTATCTTCTGTGCATGACATTCTCTCTTCTATCTCTTGTATTCTGTTGGTGATGCTTGCGTCTATGATTCCTGATCTTTTTTCTAGGGTTTCTATCTCCAGGGTAGTCTCCCTTTGAGATTTCTTTATTGTTTCTACTTCCGATTTTTAGATTCTGGATGGTTTTGTTTAATTCCTTCAACTGTTTGGTTGTGTTTTCTTGCAATTCTTTAAGGGATTTTTGTGTTTCCACTTTAAGGGTTTTCTATCTGTTTACCTGTGTTCTTCTCAAATTCTTTAAGAGTGTTATTTATGACCTTCTTAAAGTCCTCTATCATTATCATGAGAAAGTGATTTTAATTCTGTATCCTGCTTTTCTGTGTGATGTGGTGTTCAGGGGCTTGCTATGGTGGGAGAACTGGGTTCTGTGATGCCAAGTAACTTTGGTTTTTGTTTTTTACGTTCTTAGGCTTGCTTTTTGCCATTTGGTTAACTCTAGTGCTACCCTCACTCACTGGTTCTGACTGGAGACTGTCTTTCCAGTTATCTTGCTTGTGTCAGAACTCCTCAGGTTCTGTGTGATCCTGTGATCCTGAGCTCCAGCTGCTCTAAGTGCAGTGTCCTCCTCTAGGATGTCTCAGGTAAGGTGTCTTCATGAGAGCAGACCAGCTAGGTGTTCGCTGCTCTGAGTGCAGTGTTCTTCTAGAATGTCTCAGGATATGGTGTTTTCTGCTATGGGTTCCGTGGCTTCTCTAGGATGTCTGTGGATATGGTGTCCCCTGCTTCTGAGGTCAGTGGCCCCTCTAGGATGTCCTTAGGATATGGTTTCCACAAGGGTGCAGACCTGCTGGTGTCTGCTCCCGCCACTGGGATCCAGAGAGGGGTGGAAGGGGAGTGGAATTCCACAGGGGTGGGGTTTGGGTGCGGTGGGGTGGGGCCGTCCTGGGAGCTTCCTGCTTCCAGCTGTGGCTCTGGGGCATAAGGTGGTGCACGATTGACCTTACATGGCTCTCTGAGGACACTGGCCTCTCTGGGATCTTTCAGGGTATGGTTTCCACAATGGTGCAGACCCGCTGAGTGTCTGCTCCTGCCACTGGGATCTGGAGAGCCAATCCTAATTATTAAGTTTGGTCTTTTCATAATATCCCATGTTTCCTGGATGTTTTGTATCAGGTTTTTTTTATGTTTAGCACTTTCTCTGAGCAATATATCAATTTCTTCTATCTTATTTTCTCCACTTGAGATTCTTTCTTCTGTCTCTTATATTCTGTTAGTGAGACATGTGTCTGTAGGTCCTGTTTACTTACCTAGATTTTCTAGCTCCAGGATTTTCTGTTGTGTTTTCTTTATTGCTTCTACTTCTATTTTAAGGAGTTGAACATTTTGATTCATTTCTTTTACCTGTTTGTTATTTTTCTTGTCTTTCTTGACATTATCTAGGGAATTTACTTTTTTTCTCTTTAAAGATTTCTATCTTCTTTATAAAAATTGTTTTAAGGTCATTTTCTTATGCTTCAGCTGTGTTGTAAGATCCATGGCTTCCTGCTGTAAGATAGCTAGGGCTCTGGTGCTACCACATTGCCTTGGCTTTTGTTGATTTTATTCTTAGGTTGGCCTCTAGGTATCGAGGTTTCAGGTAGTTATAGGTTTGGGTATCAAATACTGAGTGTATCTTTGTTGAGTGGATAGTTTCCACCTTGGTTTTTGTTTCCTCTCTGGTCTTCTGGCCTGAGTGGCCTGTAGTTCTGGTGACCTGCTGGAGTTTTAAAGGACAGTGTAACCTCTGAGATTCTGGGTACTAGAATAGCCTCTGGTAGAGCAGGAAGCTTCTGGGGTTTTTTTGGCACCAATGTGGCCTCTGGTAGAAGAGAGGTATTCTCCTGGAGCAGTGGGCCTGAATGTAAAGATGAGGGGAATGGTGCTGTTGTAGAAAGCTGGGCAGGCTCTGAGGAAGTGTTAGATGTCTGTAGATAGTGTTAGATGTCTGTGGTTCTGGATACTGGTGTGGCCTCTGGTAAAGTACGGGGGCTTCTGCTAGAGTTGTAACCCAGACATCTTTAGGTTTTGTTTGTTTGTTTTGTTTTGTTTTTTAATTGCCATGACTAAAGAAACTTGTGAGGAAAGGCTTATTTGGCTTATACTTTCTCATTACTGTTCATCATCAAAGTAAGTCAGGACAGGAATTCATGCATGGCAGAAACCTGGAGGCAGGAGCTGATGCAGAGGCCATGGAAGGGTGCTGCTTACTGACTTGCTCCTAGTATCTTGCTCAGCCTGCATTATTATTAGGATTATGACCTCCAGCCCAGCACTACTTGTGTCAACTTGACATAAAGCTATCCGACATACCAGATATGCTCAGGATACAGAAAGTCTTATGACTGAGTGGGGGCTGTTTGCATAATGCTCTTGAGCATGCTAAACTTCATTTCTGAGGGGCCTGGGAGGTGGGTGGGGAGGAAACATCTTGCCTGCAGTATTCCTCGGGCAGGCTAAGACATTCCTCCTAGGGTAGCAAATAAATTTCTAAATGAACAAATTTTCACAGCAAGATAGTGTAGGAGGACTCTATCATGTGCAGGCTACGTTTTACAGTGTTTTAGAATGAATAGCATTTTTTTTTCACTGAAAATGCATCCTGTGTATACAAAAATATAAAAACTTTAAAAACAATAATATAAAACATGGTAACTACAGCTTCTCTCTCTCTCTTTTTTACTTATTTATTGATTCTTTGTGAATTTCACAACATGTATCCCCGTTCCACTCGTCTCCTGTTCCTTTGTATCTGCCCCCAGCCCTTGCAACCTCCGCCCCCCCAAAAAAAAACAAAACTAAAGCATAGAAAACATCTTGTTATAGAATCTGTAGTGTGTCACAGTGTGTCCCACAGTGTACTCTTCTGTCCACACATTTTACTGTCAAATGTTCATTGCAATGAGTCTTTAGTTTGGTAGGAGGCCTCTGGCTGCTGCTATACCATCAATACTGTATTGTTACCAGGAGTTCTCTTGGATATCCCTGTGTCATAGGGATCCTGCAGCTTTGAATCAGTAGGATGGATCCTTACCCACACTCTGACATTTCATAGATGAGGTAGATGTCAGGGTGGGCCAACTCAAAGCCCTGGATCTGGGCATGGGTTGTATAACTACAGCTTCTTCTTCCTTTTTTTTTTTTTTAGAGTTGAAAAATTTTTTATTGGGTATTTTATTTATTTACATTTCAGATGCCATTCCCTTTCCCCATTTCCTGTCCCTAGAAAACACCTATCCTATTCCCCCTCCTCCTTTTTGCTTTTATACCATTTTAATTACATGCAAGTATTAAGGTCAGTTCTAGGTTGAGGGACCAGCAATAATACAATAGATGTAAATAGTCAAAGAACAAGCAAGGCAATAAACAAATTCCGTGAACACTCCCATGATCAGTGTTTCTAAAGGCTTCTCGGGATGACCAAAGTATGTGAGCCTACTTCCTCGTCCTAGCCCAAGGCCATTTTCATGTCTGAAGTGTACTTCCTTATTCTAGCTGAAAATTTAGATTCCTGCCTGATTCTTTGTTCTATCCTAACTACAGTTTCTTAATAGTGTTAAAACATACAAATATTTCAAGATTTTAGATATTTTTGTCTAAATGGTTGAATTGTGCAAATTGCATATTTTAGGGGTAAAGCCAATTTGGTTGTAGTGTATATAATCTTTTTGATGACTATCTGTGTTCTGCTAAGTATTTTATTGGGCATTTTGAGTCTATGTTTATCAGGGATATTGACCTGCAATTGTATTTTTTGTTGGATATTACAGTGATAATGGCTTCATGGAGTTTGATAGTGCTTCTTCTGTTTCCAATTTTAAAAATAATTGAAGAATTGGTTGTAGATTATCTTTGAGTCTGGTAGAATTCTCTGTGAATTCACCTTGCCTTGTACTTTTTTTCTTCTTGGTTTAATTTTGGTGGTTTGGTTAGATGTAAAAGTTCACCCATTCCTTTCAGGTTTTCTGCTTAACAAAGTACAGGTTTATAAAATATTCCCTTATATAAGATTCTCAGTTTCTTAGTTGTCTGTTTCAGTGCTTTTCCATTTGTTTCTGATTTTATTATTGTGGATCTTCATTTTTTCTATTCTTGTTTTGTTGAGCCAGAGATCTTTTTTTTTCTCAAAAAACCCAACTCTTATATTCTTTAATATATATATTTAGATTGGTGTTTTCTTGGGCTGACTATCTCAGAAGCAGCTCTGCTTAGCTCAGGCTGCCATGCTCCATGGCCTGAAGCCAAGCACTCCACAGCTGGAAGTGGCCAGAGGCCATGGGAATACCATAGCTAGAAATGGCCAGCCAGAAACACCAGCCGTAGCACCCATGAGACACCAGCATGGAAGATGGCTTCCACACTGTCTCCACAAGGCTGGGCTGAGCCCAGATCATCCTGCCATCCATGTGGTGCCCAGTAGAAATGAGACTCTAATGTTTAAAGATTATCCAATAGCTTTATATGTTTGGTAATGCTCAAATAACAAGATGCCCACACAATTAGAGGTGTTACCCAATACCTAACCTAGATATTACAACTACCTTAGACTGCTGGAGACAGTGTACATCCGCCACCATTTCCCCCTCTCTCCAATTCTTCCTCTCCTTTTCCTCTTCCCCTCCTCACTTTGCCCACCTCTCATAAAGCCCAATTTCTGAGCATTATACAAATGTAGTGGGATGGTATCCCACTACACACACACACACACACACACACACACACACACACACACACATACACACACATGATTATTCCTATTTCACATGCTTCAACTCTGGTTTTGATAATTTCTTGCCATCAGCTGTTTGGATTTGGTTTGTTCTTAATTTTTCCAAGCCATTCATTTATACTTGTTCTGTTTTTAATCAAGGCTCTTAGAGCTGTGAATGTCCCTGTGGAGTTACTACCAATGTGTCCCAAATGGCTTGATTTTTTTGTTTTCATCTTCAGTTAGTTTCAGCAGTTTCTTTGTTTTCTTTCATTCTTTATTTCTTCTTTGACAGTCAGGGAGACTCTGTATGCTAGACCGTAAAGGAGGACATGCATGGGCTAGCTGCCTTTGCAACTTATTTAAACATCCTCTTTGTTTTTGTTGGATGAAGTGGTTATTATGTTCTTCCTTAACATCTTTACAATCTGGCATAGAGCATCACAGTGAACTGTCCCTAGCCTAGCCATAAAGATCCATTCTGAACATCTAAAAATAATAAAGGAAATGTGTGGGGTTGTAGAAATCCCTATATGAGCCAAGCAGTCAATGCACATTATCTTGACATGGGCAGAACCTACTGAGGACTTCAAGACATCTGGGCCATGGGAACTTGGCAAAGCCATTATTATACATGCCAAGCTAAGGAAGAACGCAAAGGTTTCCTTGAGAATCAGAGTGTGCAAAATCTATAAACTTTGTTTTCTTCCTCCTGTATATTACAGCCTGAGACTGTTCATTTTCAGACTAACTAACTCTTTTCCCTGTGTTATACCTTATTAGGTACATGTTTATTACCATGCTGAGGCTCCAGGTTATGATGGTAGTGTTAGAAACCCTACCTAATTCCACCCTCACTGTGTCTGTGAATCTGTCTTTTCTTTATTCTCTTTTTGGCCCTAGCTAAGGATGCAAGACATGGGGGTGAATGAAGATCCCCTTTTCATACATTAGTTGTCAGTTCTTTTGTTGATCTTAGCCTGGGGTGAAAATGAATTTCAAACTTGTTTTAATTTGCACTTTCTAATTGCTAAGGATAATGGACAGTTTTCTTTTTATTTTCTATTAAGAACTCCTCTCTTTAGTGGGACTGCAGAGCTGGCTCAGAGGTTAAGAGCACTGTCTGCTCTTCCAAAGGACCTGGGTTCCGTTCCCAGCACCCACATGACAGCTTACAATTGTAACTCCAGTTCCAAGGGATCCAGACCCAAGGGTTTGATACCCTCACACCAATGCACATAAAATTAAATAATTTTTAAAAAGAACTCTCTGTTTTGATTCCTAGCCCATTTTTTTTAATTGAGTCATTTGTTTCCTCAATTTTTTGGAGTTTATTTTTTATATTCTGGGTATTAATTCTCTGACAGTTGTATAACTGGCAAAGATTCTCTCCCATTCTGTGAGCTTCTTCACTCAATGGATTTTTGTTAGCTGGGAAGAGCTTTTTACTTTTTTGAGTTTCCACTAGTCAATTATTGCTTTTAATTCCTGGTCAAATGGAGTCCAGCTAAGAAAGTACTCTTCTACACCAGTATCTTGTAGAATACTGCCTGTGTTTTCTTTTAGAAGTTTTAGTGTTTCAGGATTCAAATTGAGGGTTCTGGTGTACTTGGATTTAATTTTTATGCATGGTGGTAAAGAGGGATCTGATTTAATTCTTCCATGTGTAGACATCCAGTTTCTCCAGAACAGAACCGTTATGGAAGATGCTGTCTTTTCTCTAGTGAGTGGTGTGTATTTTTGTTTGTTTGTTTTGACTTTTGTTTTGTTTGCCTCTTTGTTAAATAAAGGATGACTGTAGTTGTAAGTACTTGTGTTTGAATCCTTATGTTTTAATTCCCCTGGTGTATGTTGAGGGCATTTTTTTGCCAGTCCTGTTTGTTCTGATTATTCTAGCACTATAATATATCTTGAAGTCTAGAATGATGGTTCTTTCAATATTATTCATTTTATTTCAATTTTGGGCTATCTGGGGTATTTCCTGGTTCCATGTAAATTTTAGGATGCTTTCTCTATTTTTGTAAGAACGTTGCAGGTAACTTAATTTCTGTTGCACTGAATCTCTAATTGGTTTTGGCAAAATGGTCATTTCACAATATCCATTTTACTAATCCATTAACACTAGATATCTTTCCCATTTTCAGTGTCTTTCTTCAGTGATTTGAAGTTTTCATTGTGGAAGTCTTTCATATCTTTAGTTAAGTCAATTCCAAGGTATTTTTATTCTCTTTGATGTCATTCTGAGTTTGCCTATGATCTCTTTCTCATAGTGATTTTTGGAAGTTGATTTTTTTTTATCCTGCCATTTTGAGGAAATTGTTGATTTTCTCTAATTTATTTTGGTGGAATTTTTGTGATCTCTTCTGTAAAGTATCATATCATCTGCAAATTGGGATAATTTTACTTCTTATTTGACTCTATTTGTATTCTTTTAATTTGGGGGTTCCTTTTGTTTGGTTGGTTTTGGCTTTTTGTTGTTGTTCTGTTCTGTTTTGTTTTTCTTTATTTCTGTGGCTAGGGCTTCCAACACTATATAGAAAGGAAGTGGAGATAAGTGCATGTCTGTGCCAGTAAGTCAATTGATCAACCTACCCAGCTATGAAACCTATGAATGACAGACAATGAAACCAATGAACAGCATGGCTAGATATTTATAAAATACATTGGTGACATTCACATGTTTGTGGCAAATAACTGTCTACTTTGACATAAGGGCCACTCAATAGGAAGCAAGTTGTGCCTGGTACTAGAAACCCAGCCAGGTTCCGAGTTAGTGAGGTCATGGATCTTAGAGAATCTATTATGCCACTTTACTAGACCAGCACAATTCCAAATGCTATCCTTATACCCAGAGACAGATGTAACTATCACTCCTCATCAAAGAAGCTATGTTTACAGTAAATGAAAACCATCACAGAGAAACACAAGTAGGCACAATGTAGATGAAGATCAATGGATTGTAGAGAATCCAGCTCCAGTGGATACATCTACATCACAGCTCCTACATCTCTGACTTGGGGAACATCATGGAAGAGGGTGTAGAAATATTCTAATAGACAGAATACCAGGAAGTCTGCTGTGAAATAGTCTTTCTAGAAATGGCTGTATAAACAATGGCAATATCAATAGACATGTGTGGGGCGGTGGGCTGTGAGAAGCAGCTGGGTGCTTGGTCGAACATAGGCCTGGAACCCCGCACCCTTATTAGACGGCAGGTGTTCGGTTTTGCTCCTGGGCCCTTGTTCTTTTCATTTAGCTTCAACCCTCCACAGCCTCTCTCACAGAGAGGTCTATGGCCATCGGTCATGAGGAACAGTGCCTCAGGCTCTCCCACATGCAGATGAGGGATCTCCAAGCTCTCAGACCAAGCCAATAGGTGCTATCTGCTGCCAGACCCTAACCTACCCTGAAACTGTATATAAGAGCTCTAGTCAAGAGAAGTAAAAGCTGTGCAAGAATCATCCTGGTGCCTGAGAGTTTCTGTTTCAAGAGCTGTAACACTAGGGGAGAGCTCTGCTCTCCCAGAACGTATCTGGGACACCAAGCTGCCTCCTTGCCAGCTAGCCGGCTTCTTGTTGGCTCAGCCTGGGCCAGCTCAGCGCCTGGGAGTGACTGACGGACAGTGGAGAGGAGTGCAGAGGTAGATGCAGACCCTCCCTGCTCTCACCCTGTCCCCAGCTGGAAGATCGTCATGGGACGCCCTCCAGAACAAGGGACCCACAGACATGCTTATGTGGGATGGGGGAAAACATAGCGTCTCACCCTTAGACAAAGAACTACAGATAACTAATAACTGCTGAGAGGAAAAATCAGCCTCTCCCAGGGATGAGGTCCTCTATTGGTTATTCAATTCACCGTGGTCAGCTCTGAAACCACAGAAACAACAACAAAAATTTCAACAGTTTCATTTATGTATTGTACATATGTAAAATATATATAACAATAATAATAATAGGCTCTCAATCAAGAATGAAAGGTATGGCAGATATTGAAGGGAGGGTCCCTGGGAGGAGTTGGGGGACAAAAGGGGAAGAAGAATGTAATGTAATTCTATTTTATTTAAAATATGGTTTTAAACGTCAACAATTCAGAAAAATTGAAATTGTGTATCTTTTCTCATCATAATGCAATAAAACTTAAATCAATAACAAAAGAATCTCTAGTAATTAAACAAACTCAAGGAGATTAAATAACATAATGGTTTAGTCAAAGAAAAACTCCAGAAAGAAATATAAAGATTCTTGTAACTAAACTAGAATGCAAACAGCATAACAAAACCTCTGCCACAAAAATCAGTCCTAAAGGGGAAATAGAGTACTATGTACCTAAACTAAAAAAATAATAATAAGGGCATGAATAAATATTTTAATGATGCAGCTCAAGACTTTGAGAAAAACAAGAACAAACTAAATTCAAATCCAGTAAACAGGAAGAAAAAGCAAAAATAATAGGAAAACTTTAAAACATAGAAATAAAGATAACACAAAGAACCACAAATCTGAGATCTGGTTCGTTGAAATGATAAATAGAATCAATAGACCTTTGATATAATATTAATTCATTTAGTTCCATGAATCTAATATTAGTTCTCATAGTTATGTATGGTTTCTTTAAATATTTTCAGTAGTGGTGACTTAAGGGTGATTAATTTCTTGTGTTTTTTTATCATATCCGTTCTTTATTGATTTGAAAGAGTAATTTCTATTCCATTAATTTCCATGCCACATATCTAACTCATTGCCTGCTTTGTTTTAGCTTTGTGACTATAGTGAACAGTGTTGAGTGTTTCCTCTTCTATAACATTATAATAGTATAACTGTTCTTAAAAGGGGCAATGAAGCCAAGGATTATAGCGATATGATTTTGAAAAAAAAGCACAGGTCACTCTCTTCTTTTAGGCAAGAATAATAAAATTTGTGGAGATACTAAAAACTGTATAACCAAACCAAGTCAAGACTTTAGAGGACTCATGAGACCTATTCATTGCATCACTTATTCTTTAGAAAACATAAAAAAAAAAAAAATACATGAAGCAAGCATTAGGCCAGAGTGATTTTATGATCTTAGTAGATTTTACTTTGAAAGGTAGATTAATACATAGAGATGAATAAATGAATCTGGTTTGCCTAACATTTAATCAGATGTCTTGGGAACAGAGACTCCACAAGAAACACTTATTTCAATGAAGATCAAAGTCCCATAGGAAAATTATGTAATCAGGTCTGGAGATGACAAGAGGGAAATATACATAATATGCAGATATACAGAGCTTTAAAAACCTCCCTGCCTTTGTCTCTGCATATGCAATATTGCTGTGGACAGAACATTTCTGTTTTCTTTGGGGTGTTCAGATATCTTAGAAGTTGATTCATGACCTTTTCCTGCTGTCTTCGAACTATTTTCAGGCCTTATCTTCAACCATCCAGGGGAAAGATTAGATTTCCAATAAGGGTCTTTTCATCCAGAAGCCCTATCCAGGTGAGTCTGAGGGTTCTGCAGGTGTGACAGAAAAGTGACTGAGAGATCAAAACCAGAAACACTTACCTTAGGGTCACCTGGCCAGGAGCTTGCAGTTGTCAGCAGCAACTTACATACTTAACTGGTTAATCCATTGATACAGTAATTTGAAGAGAATGGATATTGTTAAGGGTCTTAATAATGCATTTGTTGATAGAGTATTCCACACACAGTGACGTGAGATGATCCTTATGTCTGAGAAGAAACAACAGTTTGATTAGCTTATACTTAACCTATGCCATGAGTCTGTCTACATAGATTTTAGTTTAGGCTTTTTCTATTTTGGTGAATATGTTCCTTTTCTTACTATTGAGTTTTTGTACAATTGCAGATAACTTTGTTTGTGAAATCTACTTGTAGATGTCTTTCAAAATGTATAGTTTTTTCCAAAGAGTTTTTACTTCCACTTGTAATATGTCAGCCAGAGAACTGATATTACCTTACTCTAGATTGAGAGTCATATATTCAAGTATTTATTTAAATGTACTGAGACTTGATTCACAATTAATTTAATAAATAGTTACCGAGCATGTACTACGTACCACAATGCTTAAGAAACACGATATTTATTTATTTATAGGTCACTTCGAGTTCAGTTATCAATTCCTCTTGAAAACATTAGAGAGACTATGGGGACTATATATGCTCTTTCAATTAATGTTACTATTCTTCTTAAGTTTGTTTAATGCAAATATTTTAAAATAAATTAGTTAAATCTAACATTCATCTACAATTATATTTATTACATAATATCTCCTTTTAAAAACCTTATTCCATATAATATAAACACATTTTTAACTGTGAAAATAGAAGTGAAAACAAAACAGAATACTTCTCACTTGGATCTTTAATTACAATTTCAGTATGAAGTATGCTGTTGTAAATGTGCATATGATGCAATGCCCTTAGGGATCAGGCACATTCAGTGCTTTGTCCTGGTGGGTACACAGAATCTTCTAGAAGACAATGTGGAGAGACTTTGAGACTTTGATGATCCCAAGCACAATCATAGTGCCTCTATATTGTTTATCCAAATAGATAAAATTTGAAAGCCCAGAGTAAGACAGAAAATGTCTCTATGGGGAAATGGGGGTCTAACCTGCTGTTGTCTTTCTACATTTAGTGTACTCCATAGAATTATGCATACTAATGTTTCACTGTGGAACCTAACACATTTTCACTACAGAAGTTGAGTAGACCACTAGTTTTCAGAAGTTGAGGAGTGGGAGTTGAGGGCTAGGAAGCTTGAGTAGTATGGCAGGAAGTCACAGCAAGACATGATAAGACTGTGCCCTATTTTGTACACAGGGGTGACTCTAGCTAATGGATCATAAACTTCAAAGTATCTAGATGAGAATATCTTGAAGACTGGAACTACAGAAATTCCCGGTGGTAGATTAGGTTATTATGTCATGTATACATGTATCACAGCATTGTATTGTATAATTTGATATATTGAATTATTATGTATAAGTTAAAATTCAAAATAATCTTGAATGGTGCAAGAAAAAAATCTTATATTTCATTCACATGATGTGTTCTTTTTCCTCTGCATTTTTTTCACCAAATGGAAGCTCAACCTGTAAGTATGTGAGCACCAAATTAATAAGATATTTTATCTTTTGAGAAGTTTGTTTTTATGTTTTATTGTTTTATGACTCCTCAAGGGATGGGACAGGGTTTAAAATGCAGCTCAAATCAAGGAAGGTTTTCTTCCTTTCAGTCTCTCAGGAACCACTTGAGCTAGTTAGACAGTATTACCCCCTGGAGACTTGTTTTTTTTTAATATGTATCTATCATTGCTTGTGGAACTAATGTATTATGTTTATTTAATCACTGGATAGAAGTGATCATAGTAAAATATAAAATTTTAGTAGTATATATGGAGCTTGACTAACATTAAATTGTATTTTTCAATTATAACAAAGAATCCACTAAAGACATATATAATACAAGTCTTCTGAGGTAAAGGCTTAGAGTGAGATGGTAGTTCTAAATAAGTCATACCAGGGAACACCCTAAATACTTAAATACTAAACAGGAGTTACTATCCTAACAGTATAGTATAAACTACAGTTTTTCTGTCAGGTTAATGTTGCATAATGTTTTACTTAATAATGGAATTATATCAGGTTGCTTTCTTCTTTTTGTTATATTAGCTATATGGAGTTGAAAAATGACACACAAACTTCAAAATTTATTCTCCTGGGAATTTCAGAGGATCCTCTATGGCAACCCTTCCTTTTGGGACTATTTTTGTTCATGTACCTGGTCACTCTGCTTGGGAACCTGCTCATTATCATTGCCACCATCATAGATTCCCATCTCCACACACCCATGTACTTCTTCCTTTCCAACCTGTCTTTTGCTGACATCTGCTTTACTTCTGTTAGCATACCGAAGATGCTAGTGAATATACAGACGAAGAATAAGGTGATAACATATGAAGGCTGCATTTCCCAAGTATACTTTTTTATACTCTTTGGAGTTTTGGACAACTTTCTTCTAGCTGTGATGGCTTATGACCGATATGTGGCAATCTGTCACCCTCTGCACTATACGGTCATCATGAACCGTCGCCTCTGTGGATTATTAGTTTTGGGATCCTGGATCACAACAGCATTGAATTCCTTGCTGCAAAGTTCAATGGCACTGCGGTTGTCCTTCTGTACAGACTTGAAAATTCCCCATTTTGTTTGTGAGCTTAATCAACTGGTACTACTTGCCTGTAATGACACATTTCCTAATGACATGGTGATGTACTTTGCAGCTGTACTACTGGGTGGTGGTCCTCTTGCTGGCATCCTTTACTCTTATTCTAAGATAGTTTCCTCCATACGTGCAATCTCATCATCACAGGGGAAGTACAAAGCATTCTCCACCTGTGCATCCCACCTCTCTGTCGTTTCATTATTCTATTCTACACTCTTGGGTGTGTACCTTAGTTCTTCTTTTACCCAAAACTCACACTCAACTGCACGAGCATCAGTTATGTACAGTGTGGTCACCCCCATGTTGAACCCATTCATCTACAGTCTAAGGAATAAGGACTTAATGGGAGCTCTGAGAAGGCTCTTTGGAAGGAAGCCATGAGAGAGACATTTATCAAGAAGTGCCTATGGTCTGGGTAGCAAAACCAGCATTGTAACTCTTTAACTGAATAAAAAAGAGAATTTTATCTTTCCACTTACTTCATTTGATCTCTTTGAACTGCTTTACTGATTTTCTGTAACATCATTAGTGGGTTTTTTCTTCTCTTATACACAACATTTTCCAATTTTTCAGTATTCTTCCCAATATCATGTCAGAAGCAATTTGTAGATTCTCATTTATTTTACATAACCATGATGTGCTAGTACTATGGAACAAACTACACTTAATGAAGTCCATGATGTAATCTTAATATAGAAGATGTTCTATAACTTGTTTTTACTAGTTTTCTGTTTACCTCTTTATATTGTTGTCTTAACTATTCTTATAGTCTAGACTACAATGTTGTAATAATATGTATTTGTGTAATTTCATAATCCTGATTATGACATTATTTCTATATTCAATTTCTTGTTCATAATCCCATTCTGCTTCTTGGTACAGAATACTAGTATGATAATATAAAATATGTCTTGCATGTGTACTGGTAACTTTTGCCTGCCATGGTGTCTGTTTTAATGATATTGTGATGAACTTTGCAGCTGTCCTGATAAGCAGTTGTCCTATTATTGGTATAATTTACTCTTATTCTAGAATAGTTTTATTGTTCATAAAATCCTTTATACAGAAAAATAAATTTGCAAAAATAATTGTCTTAATGTGGATTCCAAGTCAGAAAAGACCTTCCATATAGAAATATTTAATCATACATTAAATTTTCAGTAATGTGCTTTCCGTAAACTATCCAATAGATTATGTATGTCTGTTTGTCTAAATGTTAAACCTCAGTATCAAACATAAAAACATTTATTAAATAGCCTGAAATAACAGATACATATGAAATGGCCTTATTTTTTCTTAACAATTTTAACTGCTGGGCTGAGGAGATGCATCAGTGATTAAGACCACTGGCTGTTCTTCCAGAGAACCTGGTTCAATTAACAGCATCCAAGTGGTGGCTCACAATCATCTGTAACTCCAGTTTCAGGGTATCTGACACTTTTCTGGCCTCCATGGGCAATGCACTCATGTGATACACATATGCACACACAGGAAAATATCCCTGTATATAAAATAAAAGCATACAGATCTTTTGAAACATTTGAGAGTTTCAAAATTCTTTCTTGCCCTAAAACAACAATATTCTCCTTTAAATATTTCCTTATAAACATTAATGTGCTGTGAGTAAAAACATCTTTAAGTATTATTTTCATTTTGTCTCTTATGTAATGAAATCTCTTCAGTGCATATGAGCAAAAAATGGCTTACATAAGAACTTTCTTTAGTCTTCACTATACTCACTTCTAACCATGAGCTGGGACAGAATGTATCCCTATATAAGCAATCTGTCTTTCAAATTTCTGCAGAATAATTAAAATAGAAACCAAAAAATAGTCAATTAAAAAATTGTACCCTATCCCCAGCCTTGAGCAGGCTTAAAAGACCTTGTTTGCCACAATAGACCAAATAATAGGACCTAGGTGGAGTTACCCACCTTGGCTGCACATACAACCTGCTAAGAACTTAGAAGAATAAACTTCCCACTGAGCTTGCCTTGAAACATCTCTGGCAGTGACTAAGGATGGGTTCCCCCACCCATCTCCAGCAGTGACTAAGGATAGGTTTCCCCACCCATCTCTGGCTGAAACAAGAAGAGGTTCAGTGGAGCTTTTCCTTTAAATTAGAAGAGCTGAATATTAAACTTTGAGATTTGATCAGAAAACTTTGTCTTGGCTTCATGTTTCTCTTACCTCTCCGTCCCCTCTTTTTCATTTCCAGTCCCCCTTTCAGGTGGACACAGTTGGTCTGTGGCCACAGGCAGCTACAGGTGGCACCCCAACAAGAGACCTGAAAATGGGGGACCTGCTGAGAAATGCTGTCTTAGGTGGAGCTCCATGGAAAACAGAAGAAGTGTATCCCACACTTGGTAAGAAATGAACAAATTCTGATACTAGCTCTAGTGATCTTTTGGAGGTCATGTTCTAAGTGTGTTTTTAGTGGATACAGTCTAGGCTGAATAGATGTTGACCCTACACCAACTTCACCTAGGGGGTGACAGCAAAACATGGGACAGGAAAATTCTAAACAGGCATTTGTCTGCAGCCTAAAAGAGCTGCTTCAGGCAGGAAGAACAGGGCTTTCAAATTGTATGTTAGAAAGATTCTTGGCTCAAATAGATTCATGCTGCCCATGAGAGTGCTTTTACAGAAAAAGGCAATCTCAACTCTAAATCAGATAAGTATAGACCTAGTACACTGTTTACAGCTCAGATAAAAGAAATTGGAGATCCTGATGACAAATTAGACCCAGAAGAGGGAGCCGATGTAAAAAAAAAAAAAAAAAAAAAAAAAAAAAAAAAAAAAAAAAGGCTGCCAAATATCACAATGAGGATTGGCCTCCCTATGCACCTTCCACTCCACCTATAGTTTTTGATGCAGCAAATGCTGCACAGATGGACATGAAGGTATATAAATTAGAGATGAAAATTAAGCTGCAGAAATTGACTAACGAGTTACAGGAGTTAAAGTCTCTATCAGGTGCAAAAAAGAGCAATGATTTTGAGATGTGCCAATCGCCATTAGAAAGAGCTGTGAATCAGGCTTGCAGAGATGGGCAAGATACATCTGACATGTTAGCTTTTCCTGTAGTTGATATAATTGAACAGCAGAACAAAAGAGTCAGACAATATCAGGCATTGGAATTCAAAGAGATAAAAGAATTAGAAACAGCTGTGACACAGTATGGGCCTACTGCCCACTTCACAAAACTTTATTGGATACTGTGGTAGAAACAAATTTAATGCCCCAATATTGGAAAACTATATGTAAGGCTACTTTGTCAGGAGGAGATTACCTACTTTGGAGCTCAGAATGGCATAATACCAGTAAGAGAACTGCCATAATGAATGCTTAGGCTGGCAATGCAGATTGGGATATTAACATGCTTCTAGGAGAAGGTCAATATGAAGGTAATGCTAATCAGGTTGAGCTACCTGCAGGAGTGTATGCACAGATTGCAATGGCTGCCCACCATGCTTGGAATCAATTACATACTAAAGGGGATCTCAGTGGGAATTTATCTGGTATTAAACAAGGCCCTGATGAACTATTTCAGGAATTTGTAGACAGGCTGCTGAAAGCAGCTGATAGAATTTTTGGAGATCCCCAAGCAGGAGTTCTTTTGTTACACAATTGGCTTATGAGAATGCTAATGCAGCCTGCCACGCAGCTATCTGGCCATACAAAGCAAAGACAGACTTACATGGATACATTTGTCTTTGCGCTGAAATTGGGCCCTCATACAATCAGGGTCTGGCCATGGCTGCTGCTTAACAAGGGACCACTGTGCAAGCAATGCTTTTACAGAACTGTAAAGATAAAAGATGTTTTAAATACGGATATTTAGGTCATTTTAAAAATGACTGTCCCAGGAACAAAGGCAAGAGCAAACAATCAGGTCACATGCCAGAAATTTGTCCTCGGTGCAAGAGGGGTTATCAGTGGGCCAGGGAATGCAAATCTAAAATATATAATCAGGGCCATCACTTGTCAGGAAATGAGTGGAGGGGTCAGTCTCAGGTCCCTGGGAATTCACAGCCAACAGGTTATGGGGCAATGAAGCTGTTGCCAAGCCAGAGAAATCCATTTCTGAACTTATCTGAACAACTCCAGGAAGTGCAGAACTGAACCTCAGTTCCACCACCTACACGGTACTGATACCAGAAATGGGAGTTCAGATGCTGCTTTGGGCTCTTGCCTTCAGGGACATGGGGATTACTTCTGGGCCAAAACAGCAGTATTGTAAAAGGATTATAAATCTATCCAGGTGTTATAGATAATGATTATGAGGGAGAAATTAAAATTATGGGTGCTTTCCCACATGTCATTATAACTGTACCTGCTGGCAAAAGAATTGCTCAACTTGTTTAAGTTCCTTTGCATCTGCTTTCTTCCAAAGTTGTTAAGAACGAGAGAAAACAAGTTGGCTTTGGTTCCTCTAATGTGTACTAGGTTCAATCTATTACTAGCAAGAGACCTAATCTTAAGCTAATAATTGAAGGAAAAAGTTTTGAAGGATTAATAGATACTGAGGCTAATGTAACAATTATTAGAGGACAAGATTGGCCTTTAGCTTGGCCTTTATCTAATACTCTCACTCACCTTCAGGAAATTGGTTATGCCAATAACCCAAAACAGAGTTATAGACTTCTAACTTGGAGAGATGAAGAGGGAAATTCATGCCATGCAAAATTTGCCTATAACCCTCTGGGGAAGAGATCTCTTGTTACAAATGGGTCTTATGATGTGCAGCCCTAATGAAGTAGTAACTAAACAAATGCTAAGACAAGGATTTTTGCCTGGCCAAGGACTAGGAAAAGAAGGACAAGGTATTAAAACATTTGAAGTGCCTAAGCCTCATTCTAACACTAGAGGTTTGGGGTATTTTCCATAATGGCCACTGTCTTGCCTGCATCCCATGCTGATAAAATTCAATGGCTTAATAATGTCCCAGTGTGGGTTGATCAGTGGTCTTAATCTAAAGAAAAAATAGAAGCTGCCTCATCACTTGTACAGGAGCAATTAGAGGCAGGGCACATAGTAGACTCTCAGTCACCTTGAAACACTCCAATATTTGTTATCAAGGAAAAAAATCTGGAAAATGGCAATTGTTTCAACATTTAAGAAAGGTTAATGAAGCCATGGTACCTATGGGAGCTTTACAACTGGGGATTTCATCTCCAGTAGCCATTCCTAAAAAATATTATAAAATAATAGCAGATTTGAAAGATTGTTTCTTTACTATCCCCTTGCATCCTCAGCATTGTAAAAAGATTTGCTTTCAGTGTTCCTTCTATTAATTTGAGAAAGCCAATGAAAAGGTATCAATGGGTAGTTCTTCCTTAGGGCATGGCAGTCCTACATTGTGTCAAGATTTTGTGGCACAAAGGCAGCAATGGCCAATGATGTACATCATACATTACACAGATGATATTCTAGGAGGAAAGGATCCTCAGGACTTGCTTTTATGTTATAGAGATTCACAGCAGGCATTAGTTGATAAAGAACTATGAATAGCTACTGAAAATGTACTAACTCAGGATTTTTATAATTATTTAGGCTTTAGGCTTACAGATCAAGCTGTTTGTCCCCAGAAGATAATTATCCAAGGGACAGTTTAAAAACTTTAAATGATTTTCAAAAGCTATTAGGTGATATAAATTGGCTTTGCCCCTATTTAAAGCTTACTACAGGGGAATTGAAACACTTATTTGATATTCTCAAAGGGAGTGCTGATCCTACCTCCCCTTGATACTTAAACCCAGAAGGGTTGTTGACCTTACAACAAGTAGAAAGAGCTATTGAAAAACAATTTGTTACTTACATAGATTATTCCTTGCCTCTACATTTGTTGGTTTTTAATACGACTCACACACCTACAGGATTGTTGCAGCAAAAGGCTCCACTCATGTGGATACATTCAAGAATATCTCCTAAATGAAACATCTTGCCATATTATGAGGCAGTAGCCCATATGACTGATTATACTTGGAAGAAACAGGCACTGATTTATTTTAGCAAAGAACCAGACATCATTATTCAGCCTTTTAATGCAGATCAGAATACTTGGTTAAAGCAGCATAGTACAGATTGGTTGCTTGTTCAAGTAGAATTTAATGGCATTATAGATAATCATTATCCTCCAGATAAATTGATACAACATTTAAATGTACATAAGGTTATATTTCCTAACATGACTTCTTTGCAGTCTTTATATGATGCTTTTTTAGTCTTTACTGATGACTCCTCTAAAGGATGAGCAGGGTATCTCATAAATAATCAACAGGTAGTCATAGACACTCCTGGAATCTCTGCTCAGCTAGCAGAACTGACAGCAGTACTGAATGTTTTTCAGTCTGTAAAAGATGATTTAACTCTTTTTAGTGGTAATCTATATGTGGCTCAGTCTGTCCTCTTGCTGGAAACTTGTGGTGTATATCATTACAATATACCAGCCGGATCTCTGTTTTCACAACTACAAAACCTCATTCTTACCAGAAAAAAATCCCTTTTATACTGGCCATATACGAGCTCATTCTGGTCTTCCTGGACCTTTAGCTGCATGCAATGACTGTATTGACAGAGCTTTCCTGTTACATTGGCTAGATGTGATTATAATAAATTTCATCTCTCCAGTCACACCTTAAGGCTCTGACATAAGATCATTAAGGAGCAGGCTAGAATAATTGTAAAACACTGCCCTAATTGTCTTGCTTTATCTCCAGTCCCCCATTTAGGCATTAATCCAAGAGGCCTTATGTCCAAATCATATTTGGCAAATGGATGTAACCATTTATGCAGAATTTGGAAAATTAAAATATATACATATCTGTATTGACACTTGCTCAGGATTCCTTTTTGCTTCTCTACACATGGGAGAAGCCTCTAGAAATGTAATTGATCATTGCTTACAAGCTTTTAATGCTATGGGATTACCTAAAGTCCTCAAGACAGACAATGGGCCAGCCTATAGTGGAAACAACTTTATATCATTTTGTAAGGAATTTGGTATTGAACATAAAACTGGATATAACTCAATGGGACAAGAAATTATTGAACCTGTGCATCGCACTCTGAAAAATTGGCTTTTAAAAACTAAAGAGGGGGAATTATACCCTCCAAGGTCACCAAAAGCATACCTTGCTTTTGTTTTATTTGTTTTAAAATTTTTTGAAAACTGATGCTAAAGGTCAGTCTGCAGCAGATCACCACTGGCATCCAGTCATTTCCAGCTCATTTGCCAGGGTCAAATGGAGAGACCCCCTAACTAATGGAATGGTCCTGACCCTGTTTTAATTTGGGGTCATGGCTCAGTCTGTATTTTTTTCAGAAAAAAAAATGGAGCCTGATGACTGCCTGAAAGATTGGTCTGTCAAGTGGACACAGATCTTGAACCTAATGATTATGATTCTAATGATGAAGATGGCTCAAAATCCTTATCAGCCAGCTGAGTTAACCTGGCATATAGTCTTCATTTTTACTGAAGAGTGTTTTTTATCACTACTTAAAACCACCCACTATATACCTTGTGGCCAGACTTTGTGTCTGATCCATGCCAATTAGCAGTTGGATTACATACCCGGGATTACATTCCCACTTACAGCCTTATTTTCTACACTGCTTGAATAATCTTGTTGCTTTTAACCTTTGAACTTTGTATTTCAAACAGGATCCTTCACACAGGATCACTCTCAGCAAGCTCAGCTATTCACCATGGCAGTTATTCATCACTAAGAAGAAATGCATTGAGTGCATGCTCACAGGTCCTTTGGCTGTAGTCAAAGATGGGTAAGAGTGTTCTTGAGCTCCTATAGACCTAAGACAGAGGCATACATCAATATGCTATGTATGTTCTCCATGACATGTAATTAGGAGCAATATAGACGCCAACCTAAGGCAGGCATGGTCACCCGGGCACTCTTTACCATAGACAGGATGAAATCTTGTGTCCCATCCAGCTGCTGGCACTGCTCATCTTTAAAATACTAATATGGTAGAATTGTGCCCTACCCCCAGCCTTGAGCAGGCCTGAAAGACCTTGTTTGCCACAATAGACCAAATAATAGGACCTAGGTGGAGTTACCCACCTTGGCAGCACATGCAACCTGCTACAGGAACTTAGAAGAATAAACTGTCCACTGAGCTTGCCTTAAAATATCTCTGGCAGTGACTTCTCCTCCCTCTCCCCCTACCTCTCCCTCTCTTCCTCCCTCCCCTCCCTATCCCTCTCCCCCTCCCTCTTCCCCTCCTTAGTTATGGAGAGAATAAACAACCTTGTCTTGTTCATAATTTTATTGGACTTGCTTTGAGTTTCTTATTTAAGCTGATGATGGCTATGGGCTTGCTGTTAAATTACCTTTGTCATATTGAGGTATGGCCCTTTCTAATATCTTTAGGACTTTTATCATTAAGTGCTGTTGGATTTTGTCAAAAACAGATTACATTTATTGGTTTACATATGTTGAGTCATCTCTGCATCTATTAGTTGAACTTGACTTGATTATGATGAATGATATTTTGGATGTGTTCTTGGATTTGTTTTGCAAGTATCTTATTGAGAAATTTTGCATCTATGTTCATAAGAGAAATTGGTCTGTAATCTATTTGTTGAGTATTTATATGATTTGTGTATCAGAGTAACTATCACTTCATAAAACCAACTGTACATGTTCCTTCTGTTTCTATTTAATAGAATAATTTTAGGATTATTAGTATTAACTCTTCTTTGACAGTCTGGTAGAATTCTGTACTAAAACTGTGTGGCTCTTGGCATTTTGTTTTGTTTTGTTTTATTTTCCAGAACAGGGTTTCCCTGTGTGTAGCTCTGGCTATCCTGAAACTCTTTTTGTAGACCAAGCTAGGCTCAAATTCATAGAGATCCCCTTGCCTCTGCTGGGTGGGAGACTTGAAATTACTGTTTCCATTTGACTAGGGGCTATATTCCTGTTTAAATTGCTAATGTGATCTTGATTTAACTTTGGTAAGTGGTATGTATCAAGAAAGTTATTCATTTCTTTTAGATTTTCCAGTTTGTTGGAGTATATGCTTTTAAAATATGTTTTATGAACCTCTTTGTTTTCTCAATGTTTTCATCTCAATTTTTAAAATTTGAATATTCTCTGTGTCTTTTAGTTAATTTCCATATGGCCATTTTAGTCATACTTATTTTCTCAAGAAACCAACTCTTTGTTTCATTCAGTTTTTGTACTATTTTCTACTTTATTTATTTCAGCCCTGAATTTGATTAATTGCCATCTAGTCTTTTTGAGTATGATTTCTTTGTTTTGGTCTAGAGCTTTCAACTGTGCTGTTAAGTCACTAGTACAAGAACTCTCATATGTTTTTATGCAAGCACTTAGTGCTATGAACTTACCTGTTAGAACCAACTTCATTGTGTCCCATAAGATTGGGTATGTTGTGTTTTCATTTTCAGTAAACTCAAAGTCTTTAATTTCTTTCCTAATATCTGTCTTAGCCCATTTTTCATTCAGTAGGGAGTTGCATAGTTTCTGTGAATTTTACCTTTCTTTTGTTTCTGATACAGTTTTTTATCAGTAGTGATCAAATAGGTCCCAGTGTACTATTTCAATTTTCTTGTATCTAGTAAGACTTGCTTTGTGTCAATCTTACAGAACGTTCTATGAGGTACTGAGAAGATTGTATGTTCTTTTGCATTTGGGTAAAATATTTCATAAAGATCTGTTAGGTCTATTTGGTTTATGATGTCAGTTAACTTCCACATTTTATAGTTTAGTTTTTGTCTGGATAACCTGCATATTGGCATGAGGGGGTGCTTAAGTTCCTTCTCCACTGTCACTGTGTGAGAGTCAATATGAGAGTTAAGCTGTAATAGCATTTCTTTTATGAACTTGGTTGTTATTGTGTTTGGTGAATAGATTTTAAGAATGCAAAGTCATGTTGGTGGATTTTTCATTTGATATAGTATTTGTTTATTGGTCTTGGCTTGAAGTCTATTTTGAGATATTAAAATGGCTATGCCAGCTTGCTTCTTAGGTCCATTTGCTTGGAGTATCTTTTTTTAGCCCTTCACCCCAAGGTAATATATGTCCTTGATACTGAGGTATGTTTCTTACATGCAGCAGAGGGATGTATACTGTTTTCACATCTATTATATTAGTCTGTATTTTTTATTAAGGAATTGAGTGCACTGGAATTGAGAGATATAAATGATTATTGATTCTTGTTATTTTGTTAGTGGTGGCGGCAATAGTTGTATGTATGTGTATGTGTGTGTGTGTGTATGTATGTATGTATGTATATATGTATTATGCATGCATGCATGGGCTTTCCTTCTTTGCTTTTGCTGGTGTGAGATTATTTATCTCCTGTGTTTTCATGGGTGTAGTTTACCTCCTTGGGTTATATTTTTCCTTTGAGAACCTTCTGTAGAGCTGGATTTATAGATATATATTATTTAAATTTGACTTTATCATTGAATGTCTTATTTTCTCCATCTAGGGTGACTGAAAATTTTGCTGGGTATAGTACTTTTGTCTGGCAATTGTGGTCTTTTAGAGTCTGGAAGATATCTATTGAGGCTTTTAGATTCTCCATTGAGAAGTCTAATAGATCTGCCTTTATATGCTACTTGGCATTTTTCCTTTACAGCTTTCAATATTCTTTGTTCAGTATGTCTAGTATTTTAATTAGTATATAGCAAGGGGACTTTCTTTTCTGTGGTATATTATAAGCTTCTTATAATTTTATAGGCATATCCTTCTTTAAGTTGGGAAATTTTCTTCTATAAGTTTGTTGAAAATATTTTCTGAACTTTTGGGTTGGAATTCTTTTTCCTTCCTCTATTTTTATTATTCTTGGGTTTCATAGTATCCCAGATTTCCTGGATGTTTTATCTCAGGAATTTTTGTAATTAACATTTTCTCTCACTCATGTGTCCATTTTTTCTATTATATCTTCAATATCTGAAATTCTCTCTCCTTTCTCTTATATTCTGTCAGTGAAACTTGCCTCTGCAATTCCTGTTCAAATTACTAAATTTTTCATTTCCAGAATTTTTGTTTCCTGTATTGTTTCTATTCTCATTTTCTGTTCTTGAATAGTTTTGTTTCTTTCAACTGTTTTTTTCCTTGCCTTTCTTGAAGGTATTTGTTAAATTCTTCTCATTGTTGGTTTGCTTTTCCTGCATTTATTTAAAGTATTTCTTCATTTCCTCTTTAAGGATCTTTATCATCTTCCTACAGTCGGTTTTATAGTCCTTTTCTTGTGGTTCATCTATGTTGAAATATTCATGGACTGCTGTATTAGGATTGCTGTAATCTAGTAGAGACATATTGTCCTAATGTCCTGTTTGTCATTGATTATGTTCTTATGCTGGCACTTAAGCATCTTCATTTGCAGTTATTATAGGTCTAGGTGCAAATTTTTGTGTTTGTCTTTATTGAGTAGGTATTTTGTTTCTTGGTTCCTGTTTCTTCTTTGACTTTTCAGATAGTGTGATGGATATGTGTTGCCTGTTTTACTAGCTTGCTCATCTTATGTGTTCACAGGAAATGCCTGCTGATGTTGGATGCTGGAATGCATTGATGAGTAGGAAGAAGAAGGTCAAGAGGAGATGGTCCATGAGATCCACAGGAAAGTGGGAAAATGAGAAAGGAAAACTGCAGCTGGTGGTGTATTGCAGCAATAGGAATGAGCCCAAGAGATTGGCTGTGGGGAACAGAAAGAGTTAAGGTACATAGGTTGCCTACTTGTGTTTTCTGGCAGTTCTTCCATGTCTTTGTAAACCCTTCAGTCTACACTACCTACCATCAGCAATTTTCCATTGGAATCTTCAGAAGAAGAGCTCAGGATACTTCCTCACAGAGTGAAGTCCTGGATGCTGACAACAGTATTTGTGTGTGTGTGTGTGTGTGTGTGTGCATGCACATGTGTTTCTATTCTGTTGAGTTCTGTTACTTACTTTGTTTTGATTTCCGACTTGTTTTCATGGTGGTCAGAGAAGACACAGCTTTACAAATTTACAGAGAAATAAATTAAACTTACACACAAAAAGGTATTACATTCAGCTCTTGGTGCCTTTATAGGAAATTCATAAACATGCTTCACACATGTGTTTTGTGTGCATGTCATACACAGAAACACAGTCTTTCAATGTATAGAAGTTGACAGTGAGAGTTAATTCTAACACGTATTTCTCTTTTAGTTATTTCTTTCATTTCTTGAGAATATCATACATTCCAGCATTTTTCCTTGCTATTTTCTCCCTGCAAGTCCTTCTATATAGCCTTCTCTTGTCCCAATATATATGTATTCCTAAATTTAAAAATATAATCTGCTCAGTCTATGTGTATGCTTCAGGGCTGAACATTTGGATTGGACAACCAGTCTGTGTACCTGTGAGACATAGTGTACTATATTTGTACCTTTAAATTTTTTCAGACTTCAATTGCAAAACAATCTTAAAGCTGTCTCACATGCTCCTGAAAAATAGAGACATGGCAGTCTTTACAGAAACTTAATTAAAATACATCATAGTCTTTTCCAGTTGCTCAAGTGTCCTATTTCATTTCCACTCTTGTTCTTGTCTGGCTATCTTATGTATTATGCAGAGTGTGATCACACATTTTTATTCTGGCTTTCCTTACATCCTCCAGTCTTGATGATCTCAGTACAATGAATTTGTTGAGATGCAGAGGGTGGCCTACTTCACAGGCAAAGTATCTTACAATAGTACAAGAGGCACTGTCAAGGGTGAAAATGGGCATTGGTCACAGGGGCCAGTGTGCAGGAAAGCCTTCTGAGTGGGGCATGGTCAGATGGCAGAGACCCCTCTACTGCTCTTCCTATTGAC
Organism: Arvicanthis niloticus; assembly: GCF_011762505.2. Lineage (NCBI taxonomy): Eukaryota > Metazoa > Chordata > Mammalia > Rodentia > Muridae > Arvicanthis > Arvicanthis niloticus. Next base: position 30,460 of record NW_023046182.1, read on the forward strand.
CTAGGCTTCACAGTGCTTTCTTAAGTGTTAAGGACATACGTGTGTGTGTGTGTGTGTTGCTACTTGGATTACATATGAGTGTGTGTGTGTTGCTACTTGGATTCCATATGAGGTTTCTTTTGGAGAAAAAGGAACTAATTTTCTTGGAGATGGACTAGCCTTACAGTTTCCAAAGCCTGGCCTTGAATGAGATACCTCCTAATCCAACAACAGATGGCCATGTTGCTAAGAGAAAGCAGCCTTCTTCCCACTATCATCTCTTGGAATTGTAGTCTTGACATTACTATCTCTAATAATGCATCAGATCAATTATTTTACTTTACAAAACACTGAAACAAAACAAAGATATTTTGCTGGAGAACAAAGACACAATAGGTCCATCCTGTATGCCTATAGGAACAAACTCTTTTGAATATCTTCCTATGGACTGACAAGTATCTCTTGATATCAACCACTTTGTCTGAGGAGTTCTGATAAGACAAATGATAAGGCTCTCAGAGAGAAGTTCTGATGAAACTGCATTTTCACTGGTCTCAGATGGTTAAGGCACTCCTTGGAGTATCTTGCAAATAGAGAATCTTCTTATAGTATCTCAATGTTGGTAAGGAGCTACTATCCTTTAAACAAGAGAACTTTGAAATGAAAGAATTTGAACATTGTCTGTGCAAAGAAGGTGAGGACTGAAAAAAATCAAATGCACTTTTAGAATTTAGTGTGTAAGCCCTAAGGGTGGTTGAATAACAGGGGTTCAGTTTCTAGCTATTAAAAACCAGTGTTCATAACCCAGAAAAGCACAAAGCTTCTATACTGTTATTGCTTATATCTTTCATTATCATTTTTATTATGTGGAAAACATTTTTGGTATGGATTGAATATACCAGGATGCACTGAGAAGAGAAGAAAACCTTGGATGTGTGGCCTGGCTAGAAGCAATGGAAGTTTGTCAGTGCAGTGACACCAGTAGTGTCATATCTTGCTGCAGTGCCAACAGCTGAACCTTCCTTTATTAAGTTGACTCATTGTGTGAATTTTGGAGGATCTTTGAGAAAATAACTCAAAACAAATAATGGGTTTTGGCTAGCTTGATTGGTTTATGGTTTATGTGTCTTTGTTTCCACAACTTCTTTCTTTCTGGGCTCCATTCTCTGTTTATGTCACAATGAAGGATTCCTTTAATTAATCTGACTAAAATTACAAGATATTTCTATCTACTGTGAAAAGGTAAGCAGAGTTTGACAGAAACATTACTCACCCAGACAAGGCCAGCATCCTTGGGACTTCTTTGAACCCAGTGTCTACTTTGGAATGAGGATTAAAAGGAAATGTAACTGCCACAGAGCTGTGGAATACAATTACTGGTTTTTGTTTATCATCTTACTGCATGGGAGGTCTACAGTCTTCTCCTGCCAACCTTTCCTCCTGTTTGGTTGCCTTGTCCAGCCTCGATATGAGGGCTTTGGCTCCTCTTACTGTATTTTCTTTTGTCCTATTTGGCTGTTCTCTACTAGAGGCCTGATCTTTTCTGAAGGGGAAATAAGGGGGAGTGTGAATCTATGGGAGAGGAGAGGTGAGGGGAAGATAGAAGGAGTAGAGGGAAGAGAAAATGTGATTGAAATGTAGTCTATCAGAAAAGAATCTATTTTCAATTAAATAAGAAAAAGAAAAAAAAGAGTTGAATGCTGTTGGAGGGCAGTAATTCTGAGAGCAATATGGACTATGTAAACCCAGAGGTTTTCAGGTTTCAGTGGGGAACAATAGAAATTCACCTAGGAACCGCACTTCTGAAAAATGTGATTGCATTTGTTTATATGCTAGAATCTGCCTAAGCCTAAATTGAAGAGTTTTGGATTGATTTCATAAGCAGAGATTTCAAGACAACCTAGTATTAACTGTATTCAATCATATACAATCAATAATGAAAAAGAGCAACCATGGCACAATGAGGTACAGAATATACAATTTGAGGAGAAAACAGCCCCCAGGAAAAGTAATGTTAGAGCCAAGCCCTGTTCTCAAAGACATGAGAAGTTCAAGGAAATACTCTAGGATAAATGGAACAAAGAAACTTGTATCCTCAGGGAAAGACCCCACCTAGCTAAGCTATTAAAAAGAAAAGTTTATTCAATAAAGGGAATCATCAGCAAGTCAAAGCCTATGTATATGTAAGTCAAGGAGAGGGCCAAATTCCAGCCCACAGGGGCAGCAGAATTTGACAGCTTCAACCAAGTAATTCTGGCACTATGAAGAGATATACAAATATGAAGGAGTTGTAGAATCTTCCTTCAAGGCTAAGAAAAGCCACTGAGGCAAGGGAACCCCTACATTGAGGCCTGAAGATGCTATTCGATGAAGCTTTGAAAATGAAGTCTGGATTTCACTGGAGACCCCAGGATGTTAGAGATGCCAGAACAATGGGATTCTCACCAACAAAAACTACAGAGAGAGTATGAAACCAGCCCAAGAGAGAAATGCATGTTACACTCTGTAGAGAGCATGTTAATAAGAAGTTGAAAAAAGGCTAAATTGAATGTTACAGTGAGGAGCAGCTATAAAGCCCACTTGAAAAAGAACTCACGATCTGTGGAGAACTGCAGACACACCCCAAATCACTCACGAGAAACACAACTTGCTGCAATCGCATGAGGTTTACTGGCTAGCCAGGGCTGTCTTCACTTCTAGCCCACGCATGGGGCAGAGGAATTTAGCCCCAAACAAAAGAATTTTATAGCTTTTAAGGGGGAATCTACAAACCAGGTGGGGGTAGAGTTAGGGAAGGAGGAAGCCTGAGAGTGGAGTTAGAGAAGGGGGAAGGAGGGGGAACAGGTCACTAGGTCATCGATATATTTGATCTCAAATTCTTAAGATGGACAGTGTGTCACTTTATAATTGGCTATTTCAGACTAGTTTCACACTATATATCATGAGCTCCAGTTCAAGGGGGTCAGGCTTATCCCAAACTTTTAGCATCCTGGCACCAACTGTCTCAGGGCTGTTAGTTCAAAGCGAGGCCAGGCTAATCTCGGGCCCATAGCATCCTGACACCATTAATCTTAGGGCTTGCTTAGTTAGGGCCATCTGTTCAAATGGTCAGCTAATTTCCTGGGACTGAGGCGACACAGTGTTTGACTTACAGGTTTTTATGTCTTTGCTTTTAAGAGTAGGGTTCAAGGGATCAACTTAGATTTTTCTATCTTTCACAGCTAGCTCATATCAACTCTCTAGGGTAGATATAAGTTAGAGGAGGAGTAAGCAATCCAGCTTATGTCAGCTTTGTATGTAGCAGATAAGAATAAATCATATGCAATGATGTAATGCTAGAGTGAGACTGTAGGACCTTGAAAGGCAGCCTGGTTTCTGGTTGAGCATAGCCTGGAAATCTCCAGAGACCCCAGGTGATCCTAAAGGGCAGCATGCATTTCGTCACACTCCCAGACTTTCGGCTCCTAAAATGAGGCCACAGACCTCCACAAATTTGATCCTTCAGTCATGTAGGGCAATGTCCCATCCTCTCCACAGGTAGAGGGTGTGACTACAGGCCCAGAGCTTCAAGGCAGATCTCCATATTAATGAGATACCTAAAGGCCAGAGGGTCATAGCCAATTAAATATTCCTTCCTGTTAGGAACCGCAGTGAGCATGACAACATTCGCCATTACAAAATGGTGCAGGCATCCTGTGCTCCCACAAGTAAACAACTAACTGTGCAGGTGCAAAAGGCAAAAGCATGCCAAAGTCACTGCCCATCCCAGGGCGTAATATGGGGTGATGAGTGAACAGCCAATCAGAAGTGAACACGCCACTCTAGGGTACATATAGCAGTGCCTTTCCCAGGCTTGGGGTCTTTCCACTTCTGCTGATACAAGAATAAAGCCTCGTTGTAGTAACTACCCGAACACTGCCTCATGTGTCTCTTTCGCGGGCGAAGGGGACTCGGAAGGGGCACGAAACACCTTCCCATAACCTCCTCTCTGCAAAAAGTATTTAACCTCAGGCCCATCCTAAGAAAACTGGTGTACAATTTTCATCTACTTTTCACTATGACGATAAACATTTTTAAACCATGGACTGTTTCTCTTCTTTGGGATCCACTGTGGACAACAGTGGAGAAGGTTTTCACCTACAGAGCTGATGTCTAATCTCCTGCAGAAGACCTCTCTGTGTTTCCAGCCACAGGGACCACCAACCCAAGCAAGCAAGCTGAGCCAGCTGTGACTAAGCCAAGTGAGACACAGCTGGAGACTCTCTGTTTCTCCCCCTTTAGTTGAAGACCCCCATACTCAGGAGACCTTTCCTCAAGTCTCAGGAAATCAAGACCACCCAAGAATCACAAGAAACCATACCTGGATGCAATCAGCAGAGGTTTATTAGGGAAGAGAGCTGGCAGCCAGCGGTCTGACTACATACTCGTGCAGGAGTAGAGTTTGACCCGCCATTCTGAGGAGGATTTTAAAGGGAAAAACCACAAACCAGGGGAGTGGGAAGGGGGTGAGGGGTAGCTAAGGATACATAACATAAGAATATTGAAACATTTCAGAGAAACCCACCCTGAAAGGTTAATAGCCATGGAAATTACTCAGTACAATCATTTTTCTCAAAATTGTGGTTTTACCATGTCATTGTGTCCCACCCTGTCATTTACCAACTATTTCAGATTAACTATCTTCACTTCTTCTGGCTATAGCCCCACCTAGGTGGCTTGCATCTTTATCTGTGGTCACAAATGTGTCTTCTGCCTTGCGCCTCTCCCACCCATAGGTGGGCCTACTGCTTGAGGCTTGAGGAATGTAATCCATAATGTCCTTCACCTGGAATGTGTCCTGGGGTAGTGAAAATCTTACATTCAGTTCCAATTTCTGGAACTTGCATTTTTCTGCCCAGGTCTAAGGGCAAAGAAAAAGTCTACATATACTTTATAAAATGGTCTTTATAATTTTTCACTATACATAGCCACAAGCCAGTCTAGCCTGTGGGCCTCACACTTTGTTCTCAGCTTTTCTGTGGCTCCCCACGGCAGTACCTGGATGCCCAAGAGCCTGAGAACTAGATGAGTTAGCTCCAGTTCCCCATGGAACCTTAGACTGCACTCCCTTGTTGGACCTAAAGATCCAAAACCGGGGGATGTGCTCCCGCAGAAACACCCACAGACTGGATTCACCGCAATAACATGGGGCTTATTCTCTCGCCCAGATCTCTGTGGCTGGAGCAGACACCCAGCTGGTCTGCTCCCATCTGGAAACTGTATCTGGAAACATCCTAGAGAGGCCACTGACCTCAGAGCGGCAGGTAAGATCAGTTGCCCACTGCCCTATGCCCTAGAGCCACAACTGGGAGCAGGGAGCCCGCAGGACCCACCAGGCACCCAAACCCTGCCCCTGCGGAATACCACTCTCCTTCTGCCCCTCTCCCAGATCCCTGTGTCTGGAATAGACACCCAGGTGGTCTACTCCCCTGTGGAAAATGCATCAAGAGACATCCTAGAGAGGCCACGGACCTCAGAGCAGGGGACACCATATCCTGAGGCATCCTAGAGGAGCCACTGAACTCAAAGCAGCAGAAACCATATCCTGAGACATCCTAGAAGAATGTACTACACTCAGAGCAGCGAACACCTAGCCAGTCTGCTACCATGGAGACACCATATCCTGAGATAGCCTAGAGGAGCCATTGTACCCAGAGCAGCTGGAGCTCAGTATCACAGGATCACAGAGACATCTGGACCCTGAGGAGTTCTGACACAAGCAAGATAGCTGGAAAGGCAGGCTCCAGCAGAACCAGTGAGTGCAGGTAGCACTAAAGCTAACCAAATGTTGAAAGGAAAGTGCAAGAACGTAAACAACAGAAACCAAAGTTACTTGGCATCACCAGAACCCAGTTCTCTCACCATAGCAAGTCCTGAACACCACATCACACCAGAAAAGAAGGATTCAGAGTTAAAAAATCACTTCTCACGATGATGATAGAGGACTTTTAAAAGGACATAAATAACACTCTCAGAGAATTTGAGAACACAGGTAAACAGGTAGAAGCCCTTAAAGAATTACAAGAAAACACAACCAAACAGGTGAAGGAATTAAACAAAACTGTCTAGGATCTAAAAATGGAAGTAGAAACAATAAATAAATCTCAAAGGGAGACTACCCTGGAGATAGAAAACTGAGGAAAAAGATCAGGAGTCATAGACGCAAGCATCACCAACAGAATACAAGAGATAGAAGAGAGAATCTCATGCACAGAAGATATCATGGAAAACATTGACACAACAGTCAAAGAAAATGTGAATTGCAAAAAGCTCCTAACCCAAAAACATCCAGGAAATCCAGGACACAATGAGAAGGCCAAACCTAAGGATAATAGGTATAGATGAGGGTGAAGACTCCCAACTTAAAGGGCCAGTAAATATCTTCAACAAAATTATAGAGGAAAACTTCCCTAACCTAAAGAAAGAGATGTCCTGAAATATACAAGAAGCCTACAGAACCCCAAATAGACTAGACCAGAAAAGAAATACCTCCCATCACATAATAATCAAAACATCAAATATACAAAACAAAGAAAAGATACTAAAAGCAGTAAGGGAAAAAGGCAAAGTAACATATAAAGGCAGACCTTAAGAATTATACCAGATTTCTCACCAGAGACTATAAAAGCCAAAAGATCCTGGACTGATTTCATACAGACCCTAAGAGATCACAAATGCCAGCCCAGACTACTATACCCAGCAAAACTCTCAATCACTGGAGAAACCAATATATTCCATGACAAAACTAAATTTACACAATATCTTATGACAAATCCAGCCCTTCAAAGGATAATGTATGGAAAACTCCACCACAAGGAGGGAAATTACAACATAGAAAAAAACAAGAAAGTAATCTCCCAACAACCCCAAAAGAAGATAGTTACACAAACATAATTCTACCTCCAATAACAAAAGTGACAGGAAATAACGATCATTTTTCCTTAGTATCTCTTAATATCAATGGACTCAATTCTCCAATAAAAAGACATATGCTAGCAGACTGGATACATAAACAAGACCCAGAATTTTGCTGCATACAGGAAACACACCTCTGTGACAAAGACAGACACTACCTCAGAGTAAAAGAATGGAAAACAATATTCCAAAAAAATGGCCCCAAGAAACAATCTGGAGTAGCAATTCTAATATCAAATAAAATTGATTTTCAACCAAATGTAATAAAAAAAGATAAGGAAGGAAACTTTATACTCATCAAAGGAAAAATGTACCAAGATGAACCTCATCAAATTGCCAAGCTTCTGTAAGGCAAAGGACACTGTCAACAAGACAAAATGGAAACCAACAGATTGGGAAAAGATTATTACCAATCCTAGATTCCATAGAGAGCTAATATCCAATATATACAAAGAACTCAAGAAATTAGACTCTAGACAACCAAATAACCCTATTAAAATTGGGGTACAGAGCTAAACAAAGAATTCTCAACTGAGGAAACTAGAATGGCTGAGAAGCACCTTAAGAAATGCTCAACATCCTTAGTCATCAGGGAAATGCAAATCAAAACAACCCTGAGATACCACCTCACACCAGTCAGAATGGTCAAGATCAAAACCTCAGGTGATAGTAGATTCTGTCGAGGATGTGGAGAAACAGGAAAACTCCTCCATTGTTGGTGGGATTGCAAGCTGGTACAACCACTCTGGAAATCAGTCTGGTGGTTCCTCAGAAAATTGGACATAGTGTTACTTGAGGACCCAGCTATACCACTCCTGGGTATATACCCAGAAGATGCCTCAACATATAACAAGGACATATGCTCCACTATGTTCATAGCAGCCTTATTTATAATAGCCAGAAGCTGAAAAGAACCCAGATGTCCTTCAACAAAGGAATGGATACAAAAAATGTGGTACATTTACACAATGGAGTATTACTCAGCTATTAAAAATAATGAATTTGAGAAATTCTTAGGTAAACGGATGGAACTCGAAAATATCATTCTGAGTGAGGTAACCCAATCACAAAAGGACACACATGGTATTTACTCACTGATAAGCGGATGTTAGGCCAAAAGCTTGGAATAGAGAAGAGTCAGCCTGCAGACCACATGAAGCTCATGAAGAAGGAAGACCAAGTGTGGATGCCTTGGTCCTACTTGAAAGGAGTGACAGAATGCTCAAGGGAGCAAATATGGAGACAGAGTGTGGGACAGAAACTCAAGGAGGGGCCGTCTGGAAACCATTCTACCTTGGTATCCATCCCATGTGCAGTCACCAAAGATAGACACTGATATGGATGTCAGGAAGTGCATGCTGACAGGAACCTGAGGTAGATGACTTTTTGGAGGTCTATCAGAGTCTGACATATCCAGAGGTGGATGTTCGAAGCTAACCATTGATCTGATCAAGTGTTCCCAATGGAGAAGTTAGAGGACTGAAGGAGCTGAAAGGGTTGGTGGACCCATGAGGTGAGCAACAGTGCCAAGAAACCAGAGCTCCCCAGGGTCCAAACCACCAGCCTGGGAGCCCATAGAGAGGGACCAATGACTCCAGCTGTATATCTAGGGGAGGATGGTCTTGTTGGGCATGGGTGAAAGAGGAGATCCTTGGTCCCATGAAGACTGAACATGGAGCAAGGAGGAATTCGAGGGTGGGGAGGTGGGAATGGGGGGTAGGTGGGGGCACACCCTCATGGAGGCAGGAGGAGGAGGGATGGGATAGGGGGTTCCTGGGTGGTGGGAGGAATGGGGTGAGAGGATAAAATCTGAAATGTAAATATAAAATCCAATAAAAAGCATGGAGCTTATTGATAAATTGATAATAACCAGTGCACTGGGGTTCTCTTGCATGCAGGCAAGAAGAACCCCAAACTAAAGCTAAGGGCAGTTTATATACCATTTTCACAGAATTCACAAGGACAGTTAATTACTTCTGAAACAATAACCATAAAGGATTTCAACAGGATTTCAAACAGCTGTTCCCAGGCCCAGTTTCTAGGTAACTCAAATTTGTACCTTATCTTTACAACAAAGCTTAAGTAGCTTCTGTTCACCCGGGTGTACTGTGTTAAGGGTTCATCTCTCTGATAAGCTCTTATCTTGGGCCCTTCTTCCTGGAATGTTTGTTTGAGTCTTTGGAATGGGCTCCTCCCAGGATGTGCCTCGGGGCAGCTAATAAACTGAAACTCAAACTTAAGAATCTTTTAATTTTAAGTTCAAGCTGAGACCTGAAATTGCATTCTTACACTCTCAACCCTGGAGTGGGGTCCCTTGGCTTCCCATAGCCCAATGCCTGCCCAGCACCAGTGTGCGGAGAGCACAGTCAAACTTCCCATGCCTCTGTCTTCCCCAAGTGGCCCTACCCCCAAGGTGAGACAGATGTGGGACCCACACATGCCCATGCTGAGGCTTCCCTTCCCCCAAGAGACCAGCCACATAATGGTGTAGTATAGAATAGAGTTTATTCAGGGCATAGGGAGGGGAGTTAAGAGGGTAGTAGAGACAGAGAAAGGGAGAGAGAGAGAGGGAGAGAGAGAGAGAGAGAGAGAGAGAGAGAGAGAGAGAGAGAGAGAGAGAGAGAGAAGAGGAAGAGAGAGAGAAAGAAGAGGATTAGAGGCCTGTTAGGAGCATGTGGAGAGAGGGGGTTTGGGGAATGGGGAGAGAGGAAGGAAGGAACAAGAGGACATAGTAGGAGCAAGTAGGCAAGAGAGAGTGGAGGGGGCAAGCGGCAACTTTTATAGTGAGTCAGGCACACCTGGTCATTGCCAGGTGACTGTGGGGCAGAGCTTAGACAAAATGCTACCATTCCCACATTTTGGTTTAATTAAAAAAGAAAAAAATTAGAAAGAGGTGATGGTGGAGCAGGAATGGGGTCATTGTGATATTTAGCTACTTCCTGCTGACTTTGGGGCAACATGTCTCTGGGAAACCTAGGAAAATGGGTATAGGGATATTGGTCCAGTCTTAGGAGAGTTGTTTGTTTCCTTGCCACCCAGGGTCTGTGAAACCATCTTTAGATATATCAGAAGGAACACATCCAGTAGAAGTGTCTGTGTCTGTGAAAGAAGATTGGAACATCTGGAGGTTGCTTCCCTGGAGGTGTCCTGGATTGTAATAAGTGCCTGGACTTGACAAGATGCTGAAACACACACACACACACACACACACACACACACACACACACACACACACACTATAGGGAGAGAATAAGGTTAAGTACATTTGGAAGAAAGTTTTTTTTCTTAGATGTACATTTGAAACACAATTTGAAACCCAGAGGAGTCCCACCCTCTGGAATAGATAATAAATGGGAACTTTAGGCTATTGATTAACAGATGCACTTATCTGGATGGAGTCTATTTGGTCCATGAGAAGTAGATCTGAGTGGATTTCCTGTAGCTTATAAGTTTACATAAGAGATAAAACATGAGTAAACATGAAAAGCTTTTAAGATGAGCTTTTCATGGAGCATAAGGCACAAGAAAGGCTTTTTCCTTCTGTCTAGGAGACTGAATATATATCACTTTAAGTTTAGTTAAAAGACAACCAAAGAAAACTTAAAATTTTGAATTTGTGATTATACGCTGGATAGTATAGTAGAATGTTTAATATTAGGACAGTGGCATAGCAAGAAGAGGAAACATTTAGTACACGGAAACTGAGTTTAGATAAGGAAGTAACAAATTACATCTGTGAAAGTTTAAATCTGAACTAGTGTATCATTTATCATGAAGTTTGTAAGAAATCTGCAGTCTTAGCTAGTTAATAAATTTATTAATGAGCAAATATAGTGGTGGACTACCTTAGGGTAAGGAGCTAGGTCTATTTTCTAGCTATCAAGCTATGGCTACCTTAGCTTTCATTATAGTCCAAAACCTGGGGAAGAATAAATTATAATCTAGGAGTCATGTATTAATTAAAAATTACAGAGTTCATCTGTAGTTGAAACAGTGACGGGGCAGATGGTGGCAAGTGCATGCATGGAAAAACAGAGTCTCAGCAAGCAGAGTCCCAGACAGAGTGTGGGAAGCACAAGGAGGCAGGATGAAAGCTGCCTTTCTCGTAGCTGTGGTAGAGCTCAAGCAGCCAGGCAGGAATGGTGGCAGCCTTGGTGGGCAGAGCACAGGAGCCCCATGCATGCAAGAGAGCTCAAGTGTAGGGGGAGATGGTCCCATGCATGGGAAAGCAACTTCTCAGAGGACAGAGTCCCCAGCAGGGGGCAGGGCTAGACCTGCTTTTTATACAGGAGCAGAGCAAATGTGGAGAGACTGAGGAAGGGGGTAGGAAGCCTATGGATCACTAGCCAGAGAGTTGTTCTAAAATGCTAGTTTAGTGGCCATGTAGAGATCTTGTTTGCTGTTTACTGTGAATTAGACCAGGACATCCCAGTAAGTAGGGACAAGGTGGTGAAGACCTTGGGTGAGAATAGGGTTATTAGCTACCCCTACCAGCATCCTGAGGATACTATTAATAACCAGGCAGACGGACATCCAGGCTATACCACTAGGTTGTCATGTAGTGGTCTTCAGGCTAAGCTCTGGGTCAATGCCCTAAGTGAAGAGAGCAGTTCACCCAGGCCTGGGATTTCTCAGCAGCAAGAAAGGAACCATCTCAGAGGAGAAAGAAAAATCTCACCCAAGGAAAAATGTCCTAGAATGAGGGTCTGTGAAAAGACTGAATGTCTCCATCCTCAAGGGCAGCACAGGGGTAGCTCCAACCTCAAGAACTCTCCCCTGGGACCATGGGGACATTTACTCTGACCAGTGACAGAAGGAGCCTTCCCAGTTCTCTGAAGTTTGGGCTAGTGAGCATTGGTTCTCCATGTGGTATCAGGAGGGATGCAAACCTGCAGAGTTTCTAAATCTGAGTATTAGCACCAAATGTTGTATTTCTAAAAAAGATAATGAGGGAAGGAAAATGTTTGGTGGCTATGTAGTTAGGTATGGGGGAAGGGGTGCCTCTGCAGGCTCATGCTGAGGCATCCATTCCCCCTGAGGGATGAGCCACATGAAGCATAGTATAGAATAGTTTATTTAGGGCATGGGGAGGGTAATTATAAGGATAGGAGAGACAGAGAGAGAAAGAGAGAGAGAGAAGGGGATGGCCATCGGCACATAGAGAGAGATGAGGGAGAGGGAGAGGAATGGTGTAAGAGGAGGGAAGAGGCAAGAGGACAGAGCAAGGAGGCAAGAGCAAGAGAGAGCAGAGGGGCCAAGCAGCCCCTTTTATAATGAGTCAGGTATACCTGGCTGTTGCCGGGTAACAGTGGAATAGAGCCTAGTCAAAATGCTAACATACTGTCCAGTGTGTGTCCTGGGGTTCTAGGACTGTGTCTGGTTTTCATGAATGAGTGATGTCACTGGGTCTGTTGACAGAAGCAGTCATGGTGTTCCTGACTAAGCTATTTTACATGACTAAAATGCATTTTTACTATGCTCATTATATTCCATCTTCTGGTCTTTGAGACATACGCATTGCTGATGAGGACTACATATAAGAATTATTAACAATTTCACAACAGTTTGCAAATTTAGACCAATAAAGAAGATAGCATACAATAAGTATTCTCATTACTAATAGACAAATAAATGCAGAAAAACAAATCTCAGTCACTAAAACCTACAATTATTAAGGCAAAATGTAGATCACAGGATAGTGCCATGATCTCTATGGCATATACATATTTCCCAAAAATTTATATTTTCTCCAGGTTTGGTATGCATTAAGTTTAAAATCACATTCAGAAGTAAAAGGTAATACAATCACTTTCAAACAAAAATGTTGCAAAGTAAAGCGGGCATAGAAGGTTGGAGCTGTAGGATTCTGAGCTAAGCCAATCATATGGAGGTCACACTAACTTGATCATGATCAAGTAGAATGCCTTATCTCGTTCTGCCTCTCCTCTGAGAATGCCTGGAGGACCACCAGCATGCCTACCCTCAGAAGGGAGAATGAAGTCTGAATCGGGGTCTACTGTTAATGTTCCCCTTCACTGGACTGGAAGGAGAAACTGGGATCTGGGATGAATTCTGTGTTCCCGGTCTTCTCTCTGAGCACCAGGGTAACACTGGAGTACTTCAGCGAGTCAGGAATGGGAGCAGCAGTGGTTGTAGGGAGTGAGGGGTGGGTGCTGGGTTGGGTATTCCTGTCCCTGTAAAGACATTTACGGGAAATTATTCTGTGTGGTCCAGAAATATCTGGTGGTTGTTATAGCTCTAAGTTTAATATAATAACTTCTTTTAAGGGAAAACCTCTATTCAATCTTGGTCTTTTTAAAGCCTAGGTAAAATGTTATCTGGCTAGCTGCTATTTTGTGCTGATTCTAATATTATGAGAAAATTTTCTCATATGTTGTTTCTGGTGTTACTAGGAAACTTTCTCATGTCCAAGTTCATTACATATTCTGTTGTATTTTGTGCTCTTGGAAACGAATCACAATAGAAGTCAGTTAGAACTGCTTTGTATAGTTAGCCATGAAAGGCTTGGACTCAAACCAACCACCCAGTAGCATTTTCTGCAGCTGTGTATAAGCTTTCATGCGATTTGCTTTTATAAGCTGCCCCCAGGATAGACTTCAACATAAGAGAGATGCCTACACCAATATAAGCAACTATTTGGAATAAAATGTCCATTTTGAGGTGTCCAGTGAAGTTTACTATAACTTCCCATGACCTCCTTGGGAACTGACATTCTATTTAGCAGAAAGAGACATGTATGTGGGTAACTGACATCCTGGTAGGCAAGATAAGACATGAGTGTTAGACAAGGCAAGTCCCCTGCCACAGTTCCATACCCCAACCAATGGGAGCAGGCTAACTGCATAACAAAGACATGTTCCTAAGAAAATTCCCTATTCTTAAATCCTGATTGGTGTAATAATTTGACAGGTTTTTTTTTTTAGATCTCAGGGGTTTGCAAATCTGACTTAAAAAGCCATATAGGATCTTGATTCAATGTCATGTTGTAGTAATGGTTTAAATCAAGCCGACTAAGCTGCAGCAGCTCTGCCTAGCTCAGCTGCCATATTCTGTGGCCAGAGGCCATGTGCGTGCCACAGCTAAAAATGGCCAGACAGAAACGCCAGCCATGCCACCCATGAGATGCCAGCGTAGGAGATGGCTCTGCCAATCTTCCACACTGTCTCCACAAGGCTGGGCATTACCCAGACCATCCTGCCATCCATGCTAGCCCAGTAAGAAAATGAGACTCTAATGCTTAAATATTAATCAAATAAATGGTCTGGATTCTACTTCAGTGGTCACAAGATTGTTTAAAAGTCTAAGGGTATCTATCTTTAATCTTATTGGCAGTTATTGATACAGAGATTTTGTCATTGAGACATCTGACTGGGCCCTTATCAACTGCCTGCAAGTCCTCTCTGAATGGGTTGTTTCTCCTTCTTTCTGCCAAGTTGCTAGCTAGCTGTTTACCTTTCATTTTATGGAAGCCAATGTCTTTAATTATTTTGCATAATTAAAATATGTCTGCCTTCTCTAGCGAGGGCGCAGCAACCACTGAGGTCAACAATGGAATACCGACCTTAGGTACCTTCTTGAGTCTAGGTAACTTTTGCTGTACTAAGCAACATGTTCTGTCCCATCTATGCTTGGAAAGGTTCTCATTCATTTTCTTAATCCCACTTATTAGTCTCTGCAGTTTGTCAGTTTGTTTGCCAAATAATAGAGGAATTTGATTTCCCTTTTTCTGAAGTACCAATTTAGGTTGCTGGTAGAGCAGGCCTGATTTACTAGCTTCTAAAATTTAAGACTGCCCTTCTTAATATTCTCTTGGCTAGCCAGTTCCTCATGTAACTGAACAAATAGCTCCCACTACCCCATCTCAAAGCAGAAGCCCATGCTTTCATGGGAGTTAGTTCCTGCCACAGATGTTCCTCATCAAGGTTCAGATTCCTTGCTTCTTGTGACCATCTCTCTGTTACCCTGCCTTAAGGACAGAAGCTCTTGCCTTTGTGAAGGGAAGTCCTGCAGTCAAGAGTTCACCTGTCTCTCTGGGTTGAGAACACCACTGGAATAGCAATAAGCCACTTTAGTTTCACTTTTTCTAAGAATTATCTAAGATCCTTCTGACTATGACAGCTGTCACTAGCAAGAAGGTAGACGTGTGTATTTAGTATCACAAAAGTTATATGGATCATCATAACACAAAGTTCATATTGTGCAATGTATCTTAGCTAAAAGTCAGGTCCAGTCTCTAACACAGAAGTCTCTGATTTAAGAGTCATGGACCTGAGAGAGACTTTCCAGCTGCAGGGAAGAGCCAGGAGCATCACTCCATATGTGTAGAGCAGAGCACTGCTCTTGATCTCTGCTTATAGTCTGTATAGTGGGTGTCATGAGGTCTTAGGACTGTATCTGGTTATGTTGAATGAGTGAAGTCACTGCGTTCTGGCTATCAGGAGCAGCCTTGGGTGTCATGGGGTTCCTGACTAAGCTATTTTTACATGTCTAAAAGACATTTTTTCTGTGCTCATTACAAAGGGAGAACCATCTAAACTCTTTGCCACCAGACATGGAATTACAGGATTTGAAGTTTGGCCAACTGGTTTTCAGTCTTGCTTGGGTCCAGTATTTTCTCATTATGTCTCCATTCTTCTCTTTTGGAATGGTAGTGTATATTCAGTGCCATTGTAGTTGGAAGTATGTGATCTAGTTTTCTTTATTTTATAGGCAATTACAGTCAAGAGATTGCATTCAATGCTGATGAGATTGTAAAAGACTATGGGGACTACTGAAGTTGAACTGAATAAATTTTGGATTATGCTATGGCTAGAAGCCTATGGAAACTGGGGAATGCCCCATATGGGTTCACATATCTAAATGTTTGGTTTTCATTTAGTGGGATGTTTCAGTAAGATACAGAGATATGACCTAGCTGGAGGAGGTTGTTGGAATGGCGGGCTTTGAGGTGTTAAAAGCTCAGGCCAGGCCCAGAATCACTCTCTCTTCTCTAATTCTGGTCTCTGGGTCAGGATGAAAGCTCCAGAACCATGTTAGCCTGCCTGTTGCCATGCTTCCTATCATGATAATCACAGATTAATCTTCTGAAACTGTAGGCAAGCCTCCAATTAAATAATTCCTTTTATAAGTCGTGTCACAGTGTTTCATCTCAGAATAGAACAGTAACAGGAAGTCAGTCAGTGGAAGGAGCTAGGATGTCCAAGACCAAGTGTTGCTGCTTTTTATATTTTCTTTTGTAATTTATACCTTTAGGTGTTGAACTGGATTCCTTACTATGTCTTATAGGTTTACATAAAACAACATTCCCCATTTAAGAAGACGCAGATACTTTTCAGTAGTCAGGAGATCTTGCTCTCCTATTCTCTAGGACTACCCCAGCTAATGAGTTTAGCTGGTCTTGTAAGGTCATCTGTCAAGTGCCTATTCTAACTGTAATCCCCAGAGCAACAAACAGTGGTGGTATATATGGGTTGGCTCTTTTGGCACATGTGTTCAGTCAGGAAAAGTCTAAGAGTTTGATTATTGGGGGTAATGTCCACCTGGTGAGTGAGGAAAGCAAAAGTGTTGATCAGGCCTTGAACTTATTGAGGCAGTTCACCAGAAGGAAGCCATCTGGTCACAGACAAAAGTCTTCAAGGCCTCTGTTTTAACCTGCCAGGTTTTGTCTCAAATCCGGAGGGTAAGGAAGAGGCTGATCACCTTGGAAATTTACCTCCCTTATTACCTAGCCGTGGCCACTCTCCCTATGTGTCTGCTTACCTAGTCTCTCAAAACCTGTTTGTGAGTTTACCCATCTCCCTAGAAAGGCCGCTAGCTCTAGGAAAATGGAAGGCATGACTTTTACATTTGAAGCATTTAGAGCCTAGTTAGAATCTGTCTTTTTTTATCAGTCAGTGAAAGAAACAGGGTAAAAGCAATTTCTTTACTATTTGTCTCTTTTTGGCTTGCTGTAGAACATTATGAGTCTCCATAAAGGTCTTTGTAGGTTTTCGTTTGCTGGTGAAGAAAGACTCTGAGCATTGTGACAGGGTAAGATAGTACGATGTTTCTCCCTCTTGTATTTTGGCTGAGGCCATTTCAGATTTAACTAGAGTCTGGTCTCCTTGATGAAGAATCCCATGGAATGTTACATAACTCTCTTCTTGGACTCTAAAGTCTAGTGGTCCCAGCTAACTTATCTTTGTTCTGATAAACTACCTGTGTGGGCAGAAACCCTTCCAGCTAACTGTTAAATAGCTTACTTCTGTAGAGTCCCAACAACAGCTGTAGTGTAAAATCCTAGTGTAAAATGGTTTCTGCTTCCCAAAGCCCCCATGCTTTGGTCACTTGGTGCTACACCTGGGTTCCGAAATACATAAGAATAGTCCCAGATGACTGATGAAATTGACTATAAACATATAAAATAAATAGTGTCTGAGTGATCATCTCTGGTGGGCTTCCCATAGCTGTGTCTTATGATAGGTTTTTATTTATTTTCATTTACTTATTTAAGCCCTTGTGGTAGTAGACTCTTTGAGCCTGCTGAGAGGCTCCATTGATTTTAGTAACCAACTGAGTCTAGCAGGTAATTGAGGCTCAGTTTTTAAATTATTGTATTTAAGAGACTCTGGAAATTAATTTTGTTTTTAAAGCGTGCAGATTTTTATCATCTTTTGCATCCAAATTTATTCTAAAGTCAGAATGTTTTTAAAGTAAAAAATAAAAGACTTTTTTCCATGGCTAGAATGGCCAGGCATTCTTAGTTGAGGAGCTGGTGGAAACCTGCCTGTTGCTGTAGCAGCAGGTGGCAGAGATGCTGAACTGTCTGATGAAGACAGGGCCTAGAACAAGGAAGCCTCACAGGAATTGTGCATGCATGCTGTGCCCAGAAATGAAAGTCTACAAGTTTATTGCAGGGGAGAAATTCTTGGAATCTTTAGGCACTCTTGTGAAGTCTGTTTTAGCCCCTTTCTTAGCCCAACCACATTAGGTCCATTTTCTGTAGTTTAAAAGTATTTGTTTTTTATCCCAATTACTTTAACCAGGTCTAAAAGATTCATACGCGAAGCCTGACGAGGGAGGACAAGAAATTTTAGTTTCCCCAGAAGCTTGCTAGCTCCTGGTGAGGAACCTAGGTTTGTCTCCCAGAGCCTCCAAGGCCACAGGAACAGCATTCCAAATGTAAAAGAATTTCACAAGAATTGGTCCAGCTTGCCCAAGTTTTCATTTTACAACTCTTTCTAATTTTTGCCAGTTCTCAGGATCTTATGTTTCCCCTTTTGGAAACTGTAGATTAGGCGAAACAACAGTGTTTAAACATTGATCTAAATTATCTTTATTAATTTTAACTGCCCTTAACCTCAACATATTACTTAGTAAAAAGACATAATGTTTTGGACACTTTGGGGATTCTCAAATTTTGGAGTACTTTCTAGTGGAGAGCCAGTGTGTTTCCAGGCTTCTGCATGCTGTTGTGGAACCATGGTTGTTTTGCCTTAGGGACTGGAAAGAGAGACATTGGTAGACAGAGACAGAGGACTCTGGGTTCACTACAAGAATAAACAGGTTCTGTTTTTCCTATTGTTGCTTATGTTTAGCACTGCAAGCAGAGCCTGAGCAAACAGTGCCTTTGACTCCTTATTCAAGTTCTTCCTTCAGCTCTTCTTTGTCTACACGGACTCATGTTGCCCTGGAGGAGATTTCTCCTAGGCCTTATCTCACACCTGCAGTTTTCTGAAGTCACACATCCACATCTGGGTCAAGGTTTGTGCTGAAGAAAGGAACTGTAGACCATCTGGGCCCCAACAAGTAGGACCTGTGGATACGGGTGAGTCTGAATTCCTGCAAAGTAAACACCCGTGGGATACTGGGGCTGTATCTTCAGACGAAAGGAACTTAAGGTTGTTGAGAGTTCAAGGATCTAATTCTGACCCGTGTTTGAGAAGGCAGATGAGTGGTGTCTTTTAGGAACGGTTTGTCCCATCTGCAATGAGATGGAGGAGAAGCAATAGAGGTCTTGGGTCAGGGTTGCCCCCTCCCAGCCCTCATTTGCTAGTCCACATGGCTGGGTGTGTCCAGTGTGTCATCAAGGAGTGGCTAGTCTGTCCTTGGGAGAGGTTTGACTAGGGAGTAGGATTCCTGCACCCTACTCATAGCTCACTCCTCCACCCTCTCTCAGTTTCCTCCTTCAGTAAGCTACACAAGCTCTGAGAGAAATGAGAAGCTCAATGCCCATGTGACGGCAACAACGCTGCTCCAGCCTCACATAACCCAATGAGGAGGTACAGATCCAAACGCAGAACGCGTTCAGGTGGCTCTGGTCCATGAGTCCAGGAGCCAACCCATCCACCCACCAACAAAGAAGTTCTTATCTAATCCCAAGAGGAAAGAATCAGGGCACAGGTATAATCAGAAATGGATCGGTGTCTAATGCCTGGAGCCTTCTCGAAGTCTTTTGGGCTACAGAGGGTCTGGGAAGCTCTACTTCGCTGTCTCTGCCCTCTGCAGCACACAGCTCATCTCATAGGCTCGGGCTAGCGCCACAGGCAGCTGCTGATGTCCTTGGTGGTTGTCCCACAGCTTTGCCATTTCCTGTAGCTTTGATGCCACCCAAACCTGTACCAAGTGGGGGACATACACATTACAAAATTTGTCTGACAGCATGGAATGCAGCTTTGGCCTCTGTGGAGCACAGCTTTTGTGTACTGATTAACTCTACAAAAATAATTACCAGAATATTCAACTTAATGATACTGATCTCTTCTTAATCATAATTGATTCTTCAGCCCCAACTGACCAGGATCTATTGTCCTAGTAAAGCAAAGGTTTCACTTCAGTGGTTTTGGCCTCTTCTTAATCATAGCTGATTCTTCCATGAATAGCCTTTATACAGTCTTTATTTATTTATTTATTTATTTATTTATAACTTTTTGGTGATTCTTTGTGAGTTTCATTCACATCATGCACCCCAGTCCCTCTCATCTCCCTCTCCCCTATATCCACCCTTTACTCTTGCAACTTCTTCACCAATACACACACACACACACACACACACACACACACACCAAAACCAAAGTCTAGAAAAACATCTCATCATGGAAGCTATAGTACATCACAGTGTGTCCCACAGTATATCCCTCTGTTCACACATTTTCGATTACAAATGTTCATTGCAATGAGTCATTGGTCTGGTTCAAGATCTCTGGCTTCTGTGATACCACCAATATTGGATCTTCACTGGGACTCCTCCTGGTTATTTTGTTGTTGCCTGTGTCATGGAGATCCTGCAGCTTTAGAAAAGCAGGACTGGCCCTTTCACCAATCCCTACTGTTTACAGATGATATTGATTTTTAGGGTGAGTCAATTCAGAGCTGTCAATATGGGTCTGGGTGGTAGTTGAGCTGGTCTGCCCACTGATTCTCTCTTATCCACATCACCAGGGCAAGCTCTCCAGCATTGCTTTAGCTAGGCCATCCAGGGCCACCATCAGCAGGAGTCAGGGTCAGCTCTCCCACTTTTATGCCCTCCTGGCTAGTTTATCCCACAACTGCCATGGTCAGTTCTGCTGTGCTTGTCCAGGCAAGGTGTTGGACCAGCTCCCCTGAGTACTGTTGCTGGTGAGGAGCAGGGCTAGCTCTTCTGAGCACCTGTGAGCAGCTTTCCTGACTGCCAGAGGTGGTGAGAGGCAGTTGGGGACGATCATCTCTGTGCCCATGCCAACCCACAGAAGACAAGTAGTCAGGCTAGCTCTCCTATACTCCTGCCCTTAGGGTTGGGTCATCTACACCCCTGCCATTGGGAGCCAAATAAGCCAAGGGAAACGACAAATCACATATTATTAAGGATTGTGCCAGCAAGGTGTGGTGGTGTACACCTTTAATCCCAACAATTGGGAAGAAGAAGCAGGCAGATCTCTGAGTCTGAGGCCATCTTGTTCTACAAAGCAAGTCCCAGGGCTGCAAGGAAAAACCCTGTCTCAAAAACATAACAATGACAACAAGAGTTGTATTTATAAAAGTGTATAGAATGTCTAAGTTCATATGGTAAACATCAGTAGTGATTAAAGTCAAGGCGCATCATATTTGCGCATGATGAATTGGATGACAGGGAGAAGGGAAACAGAAATAATTCAAAACAAACAATAAACTCCTAATCCTCCTTAGGTGTAGGATGTCTATGAGTTGCAGGTAAGATTTTTGAAACATCACATATATTACTTTAATTTTATAAAATTAACTGTGAGGAACAATATGCTTGGTGCTGAATTTGTGAAGTTATTTGTTATAGTATTTTCTGCAGGGTCCATCAGCATTCCCTCAATTCCTCATCATTATTTTAACCATCAGCATATGATGAGGTGAACAGCACTGTCAAAGACATACCTGGTATAACTGTAAGTTAGTCAGCAAATATGTCTCATAAAGATCAAGTACAGAGGGCCAGAAAAGGACCCTGTTGAAAACACACAAGCATGTAGGTCTATCCCTGTCAGTTGGTTAGTGAGTTCCTCAAAAGTTTTTAGGAAGCTGAGAAAGCAGTTCCTTAAGCTATGATGTGAGATGATGTCAGGAATACTGGGATGCAGATGTGCCTGCTTGCCCTGTTGAGCCCAGGTAAGGTGAAGATCCTATTTTGCTGATGGAATTTTCCACCCCAATAAACCAATATAAAAAACACACAATCATGTTATTATAATTATAAGCTGTATGCCTAGATTGGACAGATCTAACACTATACTAACTTATTCCACAGCTATAAGACTCCTTGCTACTTGTGTTTTCTCCTGGACATGTGGTTCTGGTCCATTACAGCTTTCTTCCCCTCTTTCTCTGCCCTCTCTCCTTCCCTCTCATCCTCTTCTGTCTCTCTACCTGCCCTACTCTCAAACCTCCAGTCCCACCTTTCCCCTCCACTGCCCAATCCCAGGCTCTAGCCTTTACTGACCAGTTAAAAAGGAGAGAAGGTTCACATGACATCACCTGAGTACATGATGGACTGTTATGGACTGCTTGTGGTGGGCAACCCCTCTTGAGGAAGCAGAGTTAACATCAGAATACAAACAGCATCAGGCCAACTCACAACACCATTCTCCCTTGCTTCTGTTAAGCAATCTGTTCTTTTTCTGCTGTGCTTTCAGTCAGCACCATTGCATCTCATAGATTTGGACAAGCTGAAAGAAGAACTGAAGTCTTCTGGCCAGAGCTACTCCCTGGTGTCAATTGAAAATCCCTCTACCCCTATTTAAAACGCAGCAGCCTATAATGGTCATAGGCAAAGACTGTCTTTCTAACTTTTCCTTAAAACAAATACAATAAACACGGTAACACAGCAGCCATTTAAAAGCCACAGAGCTGCTGCCAGTTCTTAAATCTGCATGAAGGCTTAGCATTTTGGACCTCTGTGGA
The DNA here is from genome assembly GCF_011762505.2 of Arvicanthis niloticus. Classification (NCBI taxonomy): domain Eukaryota; kingdom Metazoa; phylum Chordata; class Mammalia; order Rodentia; family Muridae; genus Arvicanthis; species Arvicanthis niloticus. The sequence goes on from NW_023046182.1 coordinate 52,798, forward strand.
ATCCCCAAAAGCCAATAGGCCAATGGAGTGTTCCCATTGGACAAGCTGTTTCTCCTCTTTTCTGTCATGAGAAACTTGTCTGCAGATAATCTCTATAAAATTATCCATGGCCTGAGCTCAGTATTTCCATTTTGGACAAACCTCAAGAATGGCATATATAGCTTGATCAGGCTAGCATTTCTTGTCCTGGGAATACTTTTATTCCTGCCCATCATGTTAAAGCTTATGTTTAACAACATCAACATGTTGGCAGCCAAAGTACACGGCTTAAACCTGAAAATTAACACCCAGACAAAGTTATTAAATTAACAGGCTGGCAAACCAAGGACGGGTAAGATTCTGCACAGAGCCTTACCAACCTAAGGCAGAAGTGCATTGCCTTTGATAATACATATTCCATGATAGGTAAGGAAGGCATTCTTGTCAGAATGACCTAAGACAGGCTCAGTCTTGTTAACAAAATTAAAAAGGGAGAGAGGTAGAGAGCCTTTGGGGCTGCTTGGCAAGAAGCTGACATGGGACAAGGACAAGGAAAAGGTCTGCTTGGCAGGAATATGACATTGGCCAAGGACAAGGAAGTAGGCTTCAGGCAGGAATCTGACATTAGATTAAAACAAAGAAGTAATTTCAGGTAGGAGTCTAAATCGTAGGCTACAACAAAGAAGTAATCTCAGGCAGGACTCTAAATATTAGGCCAGAACAAAGAAGTAATTTCAGATGGGATTCTAAATTTTAGACTACAACAAGGAAGTAGGCTTCAGACATAAAAATGACCTTGGGCTAGAATAGGGAAGTAGCCTCAGAAAATTTGGTCATCCTGATAAGCCTTTAGAAACCATGATCACAGGAGTGTTCACTTAACTGGGTTTAATGCCTTGCTTTTTCTTTGACTATTTGTGTTTATTGTATTGCTTGTTCCTCGAATATTTGCATTTATTGTATTGCTAGACCCTCAACCTAGAACTGATCTTATTATATACATGTAATCAAAATGGTATAAAAGCATATAAGAAGAGGGGGTATAGGATAGGGGGTTCTAGGGAGGGAAAAGGGGATGACATCTGTACTGTAAATAAAATATCCAATAAAAATGGGAAGAAAAGAGAAACTTGTCATCATCACATAAAAAAATCCCCTCAGGTCAGGGAGATAAATATGCTAAATAAAATCCCATGGAATAAATAAATAAATAAACAACAAACCCAAACAAAATCAAAACAACAACAATAACAACAACAAAGAAAACAGAAACGAAACCCAAGCCTCCTTGTTTTGGGAGAAGTTCATCAGATAGCACCATGCATGGCCAGTGGTATTATTTACAGCCCTGACTCATGGAACTGAATAGCTTCTCTCACCTGAATCAGGGATACCCAAGAAGGAAAAACTGCTTCCCAGGATATTTTGCTGATCTTATCTTCAACTCAGCAATGCATAGGGCCATCTAAAATAGGACAGGCTGATAACAACACAGCCCCTGAACCCCCTTAGTCAGATGAGCCCTAAAGAATACCCTATTTCAGATCTTATAGCCCTTACCCAACTAATAAGGGAAATAAAATCCATCTACCCACCCTTGCCCATTTAACCCTCAGAGATAACTAAAGAAGACATTTGTTCCACTCCTTCCCCTACCCAAGGACAGGGATCCATTAGAAGAACAAATGAACCTTTCCCCCTCCTCCACCTTCCCCTACCCAACTGGAGAGAGGTGTCTCCCTCATACACCCACTCCCAACCCCAGCCCCAAGCCCTGAGCCATGAAAGCCTACCAAACACTTAGAGAAAAACCTGCCAAACTTCATAGTCCCCTACCCTCAACCATCTACCACTCAACAACTTTATAATTAATTTTCATGATTCTTGCAAAAACAAACCCTGCCTCCCATGCTACTCAGGACTCCTGTACAGGGCAAGAATCCCCAAACACCCAAGCATTCCATGTTAATATTAACAGAAATCAAAATAAACCACTCAGCTGGTATTCATTCCAAGCCTCAGAACTCAGGCAGGCAGTGAAGGAAGACGACACTCACATGCTCTGGACAAAATCCTTCCTACAGAGCCATATTGCCAACCTAAACATGCCCCAAGATTGGTGAGATATTTGACACTCCTCCCTGACCATTTCAATATTTTTACTGTAAGAGGCCCTATTTCAAGATAAAGGTCTTTAACAAATCAGACAAAATTGGGACTGAGGTGACACCCCATGGAGTTTTGATGAACTCTTTGGCCAGGAAGACTTTTCCCCTGGAGCACAGCAAGCAATGCAGCCAGAAGGCTATTATGAACAGGTCCGCCTCTGTGTAATTCAAGCTTGGGACAGGCTCACCCTTGCCCTCAGGTTCACAAGACCCTGCCTCCTCCCCGATCTTTCTCCTTCAAAAGCCAGGAAAACCCTTATCTGATTTTATTCTCAGAATTAGAATGAACCTAGAAAGAAAACCCCCCCAACCCCACAGCCAGAGATCTCCTTCTTTAAAAACGTTGTCTAGAAAGACATGACTTCAGAATCCAGGCTAGCCCACCAGGGTCTCTGAGAGAAACATTACAATAGGTGAATGTGGCAACCCAGGATATAAGAACCACATCACACTAGATTACATCTGTGGCTCAGGTATTTGTGGCAGTAGTAAAAAACAAACAAACAAACAGAAGGAATCTGCCTCAAAAGTAGAGAAACAAGACATTGGAGAAATGAATGCCCACAAAACTTCATTTCAATAAAAGATCCTAACTGAGACATTTTGTTCCACCTGGCAAAAAGGTTTCCAGTGGAAAAGATATTGTACTTCCCTGTATGATAAGGATGGTAAGCCACTAGAGACTTTAAACTTCAGAGGGAGCAGCTCTCTGCCCTGACAGTAAGAGGAACAGCTACTCTCATAGAAGTCTTATGGGTCTCCAGCATCTCAGAAGGTTCCCAACCAAAATTAACATTAAAATAGATAACAAACCATAATAAGTGCCTTATTGATACTGGAGCAAACAAGACAATAAGAGAGCCCACTCAACTGGCAACTAGTCCCTGGGCCCCAGTTCTTATAGAGTATAGGTGGTGCCTCTCATGCATTTATCACTGTTAGGAGCCCCAGTGAACGTGACAACATTCGCCATTACAAGATGGCACGGGCATCCTGTGCTCCCACAACTCAAGCTTTAAAGTAAACAACTAACTGCGCAGGTGCAAAAGGCAAAAGTGCGCCAAACTCACTGCCCATCCCCGGGACGTAATATGGGGTGATGAGTGAACAGCCAATCAGAAGTGAACACGCCACTCTAGGATACATATAGCAGTGCCTTTCCCCGGGCTTTGGGTCTTTCCACTTCTGCTGATACAAGAATAAAGCCTCGATGTAGTAACCACCCGAACACTGCCTCACGTGTCTCTTTGGCGGGCGAAGGGGACTCGAAAAGGGGTGCAGAACATATCACCAAACAGTCCTACAAGTGGGAGGACCCTGAAGGAACTACTGGCCTCATATGCCCCTTGGTAGCTCAAGTAGCAACTAATCTTTTAGGTAAAAATATCTTACAAGACCTAGAGGTAGTGCTTATCACCCAATCAGAAAGAGATCATATCCAAATAGAAGATACCCAAGGAGACCCTAAAAACCCTCCTCCAAATCACTCCACTGTCAGATATGATACTCCCTGACTTGATTGGCTCTTCAATGAAGCCATTTGCATCCCACGGTGGCTTCTATCAAGCAAAAAGCTTAAAGCCCTCACACAACTGGGAGAAAACAAGTTCTACTACAACACAGTCACCCCTCCCAGAGTCAGTGGAACACCTCTGTGTTCACTATTTAAAAAGAGCTCAGGGGGCTGGCTCTCCCCAAAGGGAGAGCTCATGGGGCTGCCCATGTCTCAGCCATCCCCACCAATGTTCCCCTATTAGCAATAGACATAAATGACTACTTTTTTTCCATCCCTCTGCACCCCAAAGACTATGGATGCTTCACATTCTCAATAATCCCATTAACAACTCTGGCCCAGCCTCATGAAATAAATGGTCTGTTCTCCCTCAGGAAAGAACAGACAAGGAATGGTTAACAGTCCAACCATTTGTCAGGGGGCTATGGCCACTGTATTAAAAACCTTATTTAGGCAAAGGACTCAATATACATCACTATATGGATGACATATTAATATGGGGAGATTCTTCTACCTCCCCCTCCCAACTTAAAGACCAGCTAATACCTTCCTATCTGCCCTAAAAATCAAAATAGCTTCTCACAAAATCCAACTTATTCTGCCCATTGCATTTTTAGGAACAGAAAAATCCCTCACCTCAATACACTCCCTCAAACCCATATTTTCCCTTTTCCTGCCCTGAAAAATTAACTCTTGCCCTCCTCCAGAGCTTTTTGGGTAACTTTAACTGGCTTTGACCCTGACTCCCCCTTTCCACAAGCACCCTTCTCTTTAACCTCCTAAAAGGAGATAAAAGGCCTTTCTCCCCAAAACAATATCCTCTGAAACAACTCAAGCTTTAAATTTTCTGTCAGTGTAGGCCTAAATGGTATGGCTCTCGCCAGGTAAGATCCAACAATGCCCATACAGTTCCTTATTTTTAATTTTCCCTGTACAGTTGTGGGAGCCCTATACTAACCCCAGGAGTGCTGGAATGGCTCCACACCCCGATGGTTGGCACACCCTGAACTCTAAATGAGGTTCATATTTGCTAGTATGATTAAAAATGGCAGGGACAGAGCCCTACAAACTTTAGGAAAAGAACCTGATGTTCTTGTCACCCCTTTTCTCTCTCTGATATTCAGTGGCTAATCAAAAATCACTCCCACTTTGATATCAGCTTAATAGGAATTCCAGGACAATTGACAACCATTATCCTGATGAAAACTAGGTATCTGACATCTCCCTGTTATGATGGAAGCTCCAAAACTATTTTCCAAAAGGCTTATAATTGGTGTCCCCTCAATATTTACTGATGGGGGACAAGGGGGAGCTGTAGCAGTAATATACCACTTCTCTGAAGATGAGCCCCCCATCTCTAATTCAGAGAGCTGCCCCATCACTCCCCCAATATAAAGAATTATATGCTATCTAGCTCTAAAAGAAGTCAAGGGCCCCCTTAACCTCTTTTCAGACAGTGTTTATGCTGTTAATTTGCTCCACTGACTGTCAAGATCCTTTGTCAAACAAGACACCAACCCACTCTCCCCTCTACTCATACAGGTTTCCACTCTCCTACAGGAAAGAGCCTCCCCCATCTTCATCCAGCACGTCTGATCTCACAGTCTCCTGTTAGGTCTTATTTCTGAGAGAAATGCCCTCACTGAGTAAACCACCTCAACAGGAATATTCACAACCTCCACTGAGCAAGCAGACCAAGTCCATTCATGCACACATATGAATATAAAGGGGCTTCATGCCCACTCCCCTCACATCCCCTTTGCTCAACTCCAGAGGATAATAAAAACACACTTCTGTTGTGCATCCCTTATTACCACCCCAACTTTACAAATGATGGGCAGCAATCCCCAAGGCCTCAAATCTAATGCCTTATAGCAAATTGATGTCACCCATATTTCCTAATTTGGTGGATGGAAATAAATATATTTTTGTTAGCATAGATACATACTTGTATTTTTTCACCATGTGCTCTCCACCTTTGCCATCGTGGGCACTTCTCAACAGATAAAAACTGATAATGGCCCTACTTTTGCTAGCTCTCAATTCTAAACCTTTTGCACACATTGGGAAATTGCCTACCATACAGGGATCCCCAAAGGGCTAAGGAATAGTAAAAAGAATACATTAAACCCTAAAGGCTCAACTTTTAAAACAAAAGACAGCTACCTATCCTACCAATGTACAATTGATGATAGCTCTGATCACAGTGAATATATTTAACATCTACAAAAATGCCAACTATCCTCCTATCTTTCTCCATTGGCACATATCAAAATACACACACACACATACACACATTCTAGTATGATGGTGTGATCCTTTGAATGGAATTTGGAAGGAACCAGACCCTCTCCTTACAATTGGAAGGGGTTTTGCTTGTGTTTTCCCACAGGACCAGGATAAGCCTATCTGGGTTCCTGACAAAAATGTCCAATACCAGCCCACCAAACCAAGAAGATGGCCTGCTTCTCACTGGCAGATCAAAGACATAGGTGGAGGAGGAGGCAGAGGAAGCACTATGCTCAGAGGAACAGCAAGATCTCCTGAAAGGACCTCCATGACCTGGTGACTGCTGCCCAGGCCATGTGCCCTCCACAAGCTCCCTTCTCCTCTATTCTCTTGGCTGTTTTTGTCATTCTTTGTGCTATCTCTGCTACTGCCCAGCTTCTCCCTAGCTTTCCCAACACATACCATTGGAGATTTTTTTTGATAGGGAAACCTACAATGGACACAACAAAGTCATAGAAACCCAGGATTGCCCACTTGAAGGATATCAGATCAGGATTGAGATCTCCCTATACCCAGATTCCATCTCACTACCCCCAGCCCTTTTCCTCTGCTTTCCTTACTGAAACACAAGAGAATGTCTCCAGGAGATCTCCACATATGGAGGTTGTGGATATTGGAGCTGCAAAATGGAACCCACCAGCTGAGGCAACACCATGCTCATCAACCTTAAAACTTGTCCATTCCTGGTTGGAGTGCAAACTTGTACAGTCACTGTGGAATCAATATTGTGGTTTGTCAAAAAGATTGCAATCAATCTACCTCAAGTCACAGCCATTTTACTCTTGAGCGTACACCCAAAGGGCACTTCATCCGACCACAAAGACACTTTCTTAACCATATTCATTGCTGTTCTCTTCATTATATCCATAATTTTAAGCAACCTAGATGTCTCTCAACAGATAAGCAGATGAAAATGTGGTACATTTACATGAAGGTGGAGTATCCATCTGTTTAAAAAAAAATGACATTATGAAATTTGTAGGCAAATAAGTGGAACTAGAAAAAGATCATCCTGAGTGAGGTATCCCAGATCCAGAAGACAAATATGGTATGCTTTTGCTTATATGTAGATATTAGCTGTTAAGCCAATAATAACCAAGCAATCATAGAACCACAGAGAGTTTATATAGAGTACGGGACTAGAGGAAACAGATAAAGTTCATTAGGACAGGGAAACAGAATAGATAGCTATGGATGGATGGGATGTCTGAAATTAGAGGATCAATTGGGGAGTTGGGTGGGATAAGGGTATCAGTAGGAATATGGGAAGAGACAGCTAAATTTAAAGGACATTTTGAGAGTTAGTATGGAAACTTAATGCAGTAGAAGCCTCCTAAATATATACATATATGTAGGTGATTAATGGAAATCATTAAATAATGTGGGAATCAGAGTCCCAACTGGCTATCTCTTGTCACCAGCTTCCAGTAACAGAATATGTTAAATATAATTAAATGAGTTGTAATATGGGACCCATAGGAATCTCCAAACAAACCAGGTTGTTGCAAAGATTGTAAGTTGCTCTCTGCAAACTGACAACAAAGTCCCATGGCTGAAGACAACACCTACACAACTTGTTGAATATAAAGATGTCGAACTTGTGCCTACACAGAGCCTCCACCTCTCAGTTACAAGTGTACGAGGGAAAAATTATAAAGACCATTCTATGAAATATATACAGGCTTTTTCTTTGCCCTTAGACCTGAGCAGAAAGAGTGCAGGTTCCAGAAAGCGGAACTGGATGTAAGATTTCAGCACTTCACTGCCCCGGGATACAATTCAGGGAAGAGCAACATTCCTCAAGCCTCAGGGTGGGGAGGGCCCAAAGCAAGAGGACACATTCCTGACCACAGAGAAAGATGCAAGTTATCTGGGTGGTTCCAAGAAGTAGCTAACTTTCCACTGTTCTTGGTTACCCCTCCCCCTTGAGGGTCTTCCCAGTATTACAGCCTGCTGATGTTCAAAATTTATAATGCAACCAATCATGTGTAACTGCGCGAAAATGCAACCAATCATGTGTAACCGTGAGAAAATTCTTCCCTTTCCCCACCCCGTGCTATAAAAAAGCCCATCAGCTTGCTGGCCGGGGTCAAATTCTGTTCCTGCGTGGAAGAGCAGTTTGACCGTTGGCTAGCCCAACTCTCCCCAATAAACCTCTGTTGATTGCATCCAGGTACAGTGTCTTGTGATTTGGGGTGGCTGTGATTTCCTGAGACTTGAGTAAGGGTCTCCTGAGTTGGGGGGTCTTTACAAGAAGGTATTGTCTTTGTTACAAGAAGGTATTCTGAATGCTATTAAAAGAAAAATGTAAATACCAAGCCAGCCACAAACATTTTACCTACAATGGTGTACTATTACCTGCAAAATATGCTAAGACAATGGTTGCACAAAGTTTGTGGTAGTACCAACCAATAACTGATCTGACTTATGGTCCATCAGTCCATTATTTAGCCATCAGCAGAGTTTTCTCCTGTAGCAGATGGGTACAAATGTGAAGAACCACAGCTAGACATTACACAGAGAATGATAGATCATAGAATACTCAGCCATAAATGATATGTCTCCATCAAACCCTATTCTCAGAGCTCAAGGAACATGGAGGAAGAGGAAGCTGACTGAGTGTAAAAGCCAGAGAGGATGGAAGATACCAAGAAAACAAAGCCCTCTGAAACAACATGAGCAAAACTCATATGAACTCCCAGAAAATGAAGCAGCCTGTATAGCCCCTCTACACTTACGACTTTCATGTTAATATTTTTATGGGATTCCTTAGTGGGCAAAAGAGTGGGTCTATTAACTCCTATGCCTTCTCTTGGGTTCTTTTAGCTTTTCTCATTCAACTTCAATGGAATAAGTTTTTGTTTTGTCTTATTATATATCTTGAAAAATGAGGGGAAAGTGAATGTAAACCTAGTGACTAAGGTAAAGATTAACAATAGAACTGTCTGCAGGGCAGTGGTGGCACACGCCTTTAATCCCAGCACTTGGGAGGCAGAGGCAGGCAAATTTCTGAGTTCAAGGCCAGCCTGGTCTACAGAGTGAGTTCCAAGACAGCCAGGGCTATAAGAGAAACCCTGTCTCAAAAAACAATACAAACAAAAAAACCAATAGCACTGTCATTTATATCTGCAGGAATAAAGTAAATGAGTTATCTTCAATGAAGAGACACTGGGTATATCAATCATGCCAAAGCAGGCCTCAGGTTCAGAAGTAGTTGAACAGCACATATTGGACTTAATGGACTCAATGGTTTTGTGTGTATATACTTTTTTTGTGCATATACTTTTATTTGTGTATAGTTTGTTTGTTCACTTTAGGTGTTGTATTTTGTTTTCTTGGCTTGGGAGTTGTTGTAGTTGCTTTGGGTTTTTGGGTTGTATTTTGAGAAAAATCTTAAAGTTGGGTGGATAGGAAGGTGGAAAGGACTGGATGTACTTAGGGGAAGAAGATTAATAATAATAATAATAATAATAATAATAATAATAATAATAATGAATAACCTCCAAAGCTTACCTCCAGTGATAATGTAGAGTGAAAAATTATAAAGGCCATCTTATGAAATATGTGTAAATTTTTCGCCTTAGACCTTGGGCAGAAAGCACCTGCCAGCAGGTTTGGGTCCATCTAATTAGTTACAGAGGAGGTGGAGTTACAGTACAAAGGCCTGTTAAGAACATCCCAGAAACTGACTGGCCAAGGGAAGAACTACACCCTGCCCCATGGTACGGCCTACTAGTGTTCAAAAGAGGTAAAACAACCAATCCTGTGCACCCGCGCGAAAGTTCGATTTTTCCCTACCCCGCCCATATATAAGCGCTATGCCCCTGAGCCACGAGGTCAGTCCCTCTATCCCCTATGTGAGATATGGGGTTATGGGCTGGCCCAGAGCTCTGATTTAATAAACCACCTCATGTGTGGGGACGAATCTCGCGGGCGGGGAAGGAGGGAGTCCGGCGACAGAGTCTCAGGGCGGTCTGGCACCAGGGCTTCCCGCGCCGCCAGCCCCACATTCATGCAGCTGTCGGTGGGCGGGCCGGCGGCTGCATCGGCAAGGTTCCAGGGTTCCAAAAGCTGGGAATCAGGCGGAGAGACCATGGACACGTGGAGTCCGGTTTTCCAAAGCTTTTATTGTTCATGACATGGTGAATGGATGCAGGTGTTGTGCGCTTCTTCCCCCCTCAAAGGCCAGGGGAGACCAGTCTTATAGGGAAGAGAGAAAGGGGAGGGAATAACTTAATTAGCTACGCCCCTGGCCTTTTGATAATTCATTAATATTTAAATCTCTGGAGGTAGAGACTTGTTAATCATGCCCTCTACCTGTCCTACGTGACTGAAGGTAACAGATTAAATGGAGTTACCTCGTCCAAGGCCCAACACTCATGTGCTTTACAGCAAGACGGTCCTCGTGTGTCCTTTGGGTGCGTGCTATCCTGTGACTTAAGTGGACTCCTTTCTGGGGAGTCCGGACCTTTCAATAACACTTGTACCAACAAGGCCATACCTCCTCACCCTTCTAATTCTATCTAAGAATCCCACTCCCTGGTGACTAAGCATACAAATGTATGGTCTATGGGGGCTATTATTATTCAAAACACCAAAATCCTGAGCTCTGTCTGGGCACAAAGGAATACTACCAAGTCAACAGCTAGAGAAATCCTGAAGTGGACACAAACTCAGATATTAAACAACACAGCATTTACTGAATGATGAATGGGTCTTTGATCAAAAAAGGAAAAAAAATTCCTGGAATTGAGTGAAAACCTAAAATTCAACATGCACAAGCCTATGAGAGATGATGAAAGCAGACCTAGGAAGAGTATCTGTAGCTTTAAGGACAACTTCAATCAAATGCCAAGCACCACATGAAATGGTGGGCATGGCTGTGAGTACCTGTAATCTCAGCTTGGAAATGGGGAACAGAGATATAAGCAGATCCTGAGAGCTTGCTGCCCATCCACTCTGGCCTAAAGAGTGAACTTCTGTTTCAGTGAAGTGAAGACCCCCAAATTAGGGAGACCCTCACTCAAGTCTCCGGAAATTGCGGCCGCCCAAGAACTCTCGCAAGACACCGTACCTGGATGCAAACGGCAGAGGCTTTATTAGGGAAATTGGCCGGCAGTCAAACCACAAGGGTTAGGGGTCTTTTAAAGAACAAAACCACAAACCAGGGAATTGGGGAGGGGGGAGGGGTTGCCAAGGATACATAACATAAGAATAGTGAAACATTCCAGAGAAACCCACCCTAAAAGGTTAATGGCCATGGAAATTACTCAGTACAATCATTTTCTCAAAAATGTGGTTTCACCAAGTCACTGCCCTACCCTGTCATTTACCAATTATTTATCAACTATTTCTCACTAGCTCCAGCTGTAAAACCATGGCCCTGTCATTGTGTTGTGTTTTTACCACCTGAATGACTTTCATTCTTTACAGCCAGTTCCTGAAACTGGTCTGGCTTGTTTCAGAGAAAAGTTTCCATGTCCCTAAAAGAACTTAAAAAGCATCTATATATGTATATATTCTATAAAATGATTTTTATAATTTTTTCATTCTTCAGAAGAAACCTGTCTCAAGGGAATAAGGTGAAGTGATTTTTTAAAAACTACCCTAAGTCCTCTCTGTTCTTCTTCTGCATGGGTGCCCATTGACTCATGCACTCACACCTGACACACACAGAATTGGAGAGATCTCAAAGAAACATCTTAAGGATACACCTTAACTCTCTGGTAGGAAAACAAGCCAAATGTAAATCAATAGATAGAAATTATAAGACTAGTAGAAATCAATGAACTGGAAACACAAGATGCACAAAAAAATCAATAAAGCAAAAACTTGGTTCTTTGAAAATACAGAGTGGAAACTCTTAGCTCGATTAAAAGAGAGAAAAGACCTAAATTAATAAAATTAAAAATGAAAAGTAAGCCATGATGGTAGACACCATGATATTCAGCAAATCAGTGTCTTGTCTTAAAAACATTTGTTTCTACCTTGTGATGGTGGAGCACGCCTTTAATTCCAGCACTCAGGAGGCAGAAGTTGGTAGATCTCTGAGTTCAAGGCTAGTCTGGTCTACAGAGCAAGTTCCAGGACAACCAGGGCAACACAGAGAAGCCCTGTCTTGAAAAAACCAAGGAAATCAAAACCAAAGAAAGCAAAACAAAGAAAAGAACAACATTGGCTACTGGCAACTTTTATTTACTAATCGAAGCCAACTGGGGGGCAGAAATCCTCAGTGTCTTACATGCAGACATGCAAATTCCTATGTAATTTTGAGAATATTGTACACATAAGAAAACATCACATTTAACATAAAAATTACTAAAACTGATAAACACTTCCAACAGTGTGTCAGGATATAAACATAAACGTACAAAAACTTTAGCCTTCCTGTATAACAATGACAAACACATTGAGAAAGAAGTCAGGGAAGCAATTCCCTCATACTAGCCCCAAATTTACCTTATAATAAGTTAACAAAGAAAATGAAAAGACCACTATAATGAAAATTTTAAAACAACAGAGAATGTTTAAAAAAAAAAAAAAACTAGAAAACAGAAAGACTTCCCATGCTTAGGAATTGGAGGGAAACAAAACAAAACAAAACAAAACTCTCTTAAGAAAGACAACCTACAGACATAATGCACCCAAACTTTCAGTGTTCTAGGAAAAAAAATGTTTCTTCCTTTCCCCCGGCTGGCAGCATGGAAGCTTCAAGATGCTTTAGTTACTGTAAAAGCCGAAAGTCTATGAATGGGTGAACACGGTCAAGCTGGTCAAACATAAAGAGCCTCTTATGATGGGAACTGGTTCTACCTAGGAGCTGCTTCCACAGAAAAGCTGCTGTACCTCTGTGGTGGTGTAGGGGTTGGCTCCATGACCAAAATCTATGGAGTATGGTAGAGAAATAGTGTTAGGCCGAGCCACTACAGCAGAGGCTCCAAGAGTGTGGACCTGCAAGGTCCTCCAAGCCAGGAAAGGCTGGAAATGGTGGAAAAGGACCAAGATGGTGGCTCTAAGCTAACACCTCAGACAGAGAGATCTGGACAGGATCACTGAACAGGAACTAGCTACCAACAAGACGCATTAGGACAAATTGTCTCATTCATAAAAACAAATGTTTTACAATTGGTAATCTTAAGTTCACATAGAAGCACAAAAAATCCAGATAGCCAAATAAATCCTGAGCCAAAAGAATACTAGTGGAAATATCACCATACCCGAGTTCATGTTACTATAGAGACATAATAACTGCATAATCTCAGCACAAAAACGGGCATTTGATAGAATAAAGTAAAGAATTCAGATATAGGCCCATACAACGGTAGCCACATAATTTTTGATGAACATGCCTAAAATATGCATTCTAGAAAAGATAGCTTTTTCAGCAACGGAGTGGGAAATGTGGGCTGTTTACCTGCAGACAGATGGAAGTGGATCTTTTCCTCTCATCTGTTGGACACTTGTTGCAGTGAGTGTGTATTACACTGCTTTGTGCTCCCTGTGTGTTGTGCTTACAGCTTCCTGCCCAGTGAATCCACAAGTGAAACACACACAACACACACACACACACACACACACACACACACACACACACATGTTTATTTTTTAATATGTCATCTAGCTCAATGGTTGGGCACTTCTAATCCTCTACCTGCTACCCTAGGCCCAATCTGGGAAACCGCCAGTGGCCACTTACCTGAAATCTCACGTGGCTGTTTGGTTGTTAATCTCCTGTACATCCTAGGTCCATCCATATCTCTCCCTTGAGTCATGGCAATTCCTTTCTCCTCCTGCCTGTGTGCTAGCCCGCACAGCTCTAAGCATCCACCCTGTTTCTCTTTGCCCAGCCATTGGCTGCTGGCATTTTTATTGCTTGATCAAAAATCAATTGGGGATAACGTTCTATAGCATTTGGACACATGGATTCCCAAATGAATCAAAGCTTTAGAACCAATCTCCAACAACACTGACCAGGAATAGAGTTGTGTGTAGAATTCTGAGTGCTATTGGTAACACTCAAGAAAACGAGACAAAAGAGTGTTGTGACCTCAATTTCTTCAAAACACAGATTTGTTCTTGAACCGTTTGCTGTGCCCTACCCAAGTGTAGTGGACAGGAGTGAATCTTCTTCAGATTCTTCACTATTGCTTGCTGTTGTTATTCTATTAAATGTTTACAGTTTAAACTATCCTTAATATGCCTTTGTGGAAAAACACAATTTTGCCCTGTGTTACTTGTCCTTGTGAATGTATACACTGAGCTTGAACTATGGCAACTTTACTAAGGGGGCTGTCTCAGTCTCAGAGTATACATTTCCTAAGGCTTAGAATAAAGTGGGAAGTTGCGTGAGACTTTAGTCTGTCTCATTTATTAGCTCCAATCTCCTATCACGCCTAGAGCACAAAACTCAAGTCAAAATGGATCAAGGTCTTCAACATAACACTGGAAACTCTGCTAGAGAAAAAAACCAAGGGGTATACTTTAAGATAATGGGCATAAGTAAAGACATTCTGTAAAGGATTTTGATCAACCAGGGGACAAAAAAAACCGATAAATGACAAGTGGAACAGCATGAAATTAAAACTTCATTAAGGAAATTATCAAGAGAAGAGGCAGTCTAAAGAAAGGAAGAACACCTTGCCTGTGATGCCTTTGACACAGGCATCTAGAACATACAAAGAACTAAAAAACAAAACACAACGACAACAACGACTGAGCATCTATAAGGCAACCAACACTGAACAGACTTTTCTCAGATGGCTAACAAACCTTTTTAAAGTGTTCAACATTATTACTTTTCAGTTGTATGACAAAAAAATACTAAATTCAAAAGCAACTTAGAAAGAAATTTTACTTTGTGTGTGGTCTCAGAGGGGTATAAAATCCATACTGGGACAGCACGGCAACTGGTAGGCATGATATCAGGAGCACAGAGCAAAGAGACAATGTCTCAGCTGTACACAGGAAACAAACCAGGCAGGAGATGGGTGAGGCTACAGACTCCTAAAGACCACCTCCAGTGAAGTGCTTTCTTGAGCAAGATTAGACTTTTTAACCATTCATTACCTACCTATACAATGCCACCAGGTGGGTACCAAGTGTTCAAATACATGAGCCTATGGAGGACATTTCTAATTCAAACCACACATAAGACACCAAGAAAATGTAAATAAAAATTAATTTGAGGTTCTTTTTTTTATTAATTAAGTTATTACTTTCCATCCTAATTAAAGCTTCCCTTTCCTTCTCTCCCCGAAATACCTCCCTCTCAACTCACCCTCTGCCATTCACCCATCCTCCTCTTCTCAGAAAGGGCAGGTCTCCCATGGATATCAACCAGCCTTGGCATATGAAATTCAAGTAAGATTAGGCACATTTCTATGAGGCTAGACAAGGCAGCCTAGCTAGGGAAAAGATCCACAGGCAGGCAGTGTAGTCAGAGATAGCCTCTGCTCTCACTTTAGGAGTCCTACATTAAGACCCAACTGCACAACTGTTACATATAAGCAGAGGTCCTGGATCCATTCCATGCATGCTTTCTGGTTGGCAGTTTAGTCTATACAAGCACCTATGGGCCCAGGTTAGTGATTCTACAGTGTTTTTTTTTGTGTGGTGTCCTTCAGCCCTCAGGCTCCTTCAATCCTTCCTCCTTTTCTTCCACGGGATTCCCCAAGTTTTACTTAATGTTTGTCTGTGATTTCTGCATCAGTTTCCATCAGCTA